>NW_019417181.1:117205-117550 GCF_000390285.2 Anoplophora glabripennis | reverse complement strand
CAACATCGTTGTCTTAGATTAGTGTTATTGCTGTTATTGATCTAGCTGGTGCTTATGCTTCTGTTGTTGTTATCGTCGTTGTTGTTGCCGTAATACTAAGTAGTTGTAGTACTAGTTCTAGTTAACGCTGCAGTTGCAGTCGTTGTTATTGATTATATTGATAACAACAGCAACAGCTACAATAACAACAACAGTAACAACAACACCAGCAGCAGCAGCAACAGTGACAACTAAAGCACACTCCTTACTGTAGTAGTCAAAGCGTGCCTACCTAACTCGATAGAACGCTTCGTATCCTCTTTACGCATACTGTCGACTAAGGAAACCAGTTCAAGTAACAAGATT
>NW_019417181.1:116824-117179 GCF_000390285.2 Anoplophora glabripennis | reverse complement strand
GTTAGAAAGGCTTCGTATCCTCTTACGCATACTGTCGACTAAGGAAACCAGTTCAAGTAACAAGAATTTAGAGCGGTATCAACATCGTTGCCTTCGATTAGATGCCGTTGTTATTGCTGTTATTGATCTTGCTGGTGCTTATGCTTCCGTTGTTGTTGTCATCATTGTTGATGCCGTAGTAGTAGTTGTTGTAGTACTAGTTCTAGTTAACGCTGCAGTTGCAGTCGTTGTTATTGACTATATTGATAACAACAGCAACAGCTGCAATAACAACAACAGTAACAATAACACCAGCAGCAGCAGCAACAGTGACAACTAAAGCACACTCCTTACTGTAGTAGTCAAAGCATTCCTA
>NW_019417181.1:103190-116202 GCF_000390285.2 Anoplophora glabripennis | reverse complement strand
AGGAGGCAAAGTCTGGACGAGGTGCGAGTTCAAATGCGGGGCGGCCGACAGACTTCTCCCGGAAGCGGTGGGTGGCCCAGCCAAACTTCGGGGGTCTATCCGTCGTTGCACAGCCGACACACAACGTCTTCTACTGGCGGTGGGTGGCCCAGCCAAACCAGCAGTTTCGGTTATTGTGCCCTACAGCGTTTATCTAGCTTGGGCGGTGGGTGGCCCAGCCAAACCTTCGCCGACAACGCTGCTGCTGTACACTTCGACACCTTCACGTCTTCTACTGGCGGTGGGTGGCCCAGCCAAACCAGCAGTGTCAGTAAAGGGGCTCACAACGTTTGTCGAACGAGGGCGGTGGGTGACCCAGCCAAACCGTCGCCGATAACGCTGCTGCCGTACGAACCTGCACTCAACGTCTTCCACTGGCGGTGGGTGACCCAGCCAAACCAGCAGTTCGGTCGATGTGACTAACAACGTTCGTCGAACGAGGGCGGTGGGTGACCCAGCCAAACCTTCGCCGACAACGCCGTGGTCGTACTGTCTTGCCAGAGTTCAAAACGGCCAGACTTGTACCATAGCAGGACAAGTGAGAATAGGAAAATACAATTTGCTTACTTATTCCGGACGGTTGCTTCTGGCGGCTAACTCCTTGGGTCGGGTGGCGGTCTCTGGTCGGTGTTCAGGTCCTCGGGGTTGTCCTCAGGTTGGCGTTGGAGTTCTTCGAGTTCTGGCAGAGAACTGAGGATCTTCGTGCAGGATTGCTGGTTTTATTGCTTCAATCCCCCCTTGACTAGGCAGGAGTCGTAGTGGGATTATGCGCGCGGCCCTCGACAGAGTGGGGCAGCGGACGGTTTCGGCTCGACTCGCGGTTAATTGCTCTCACCCAATTAACTAATTAATAAATATATGGCCAACGGCCTTGCATGAAACAGAAAATAATACTGGTTCATTACAAAGACATAGCCCTGGGCAAAGCACATGGAATCATTTAGAAAATTTATTCGTTTTGCTAATACTCAATCAAATATATCTGATGTTGACGTTTCAAACACTCTATTGGATTCACCAGCTACTCCGTTAGAAGCAATGAAAAATGCTAGAAATTCTGCTAATGAAGAAGAAACGGAAGAGACTATGCCAAACCCACCCGCCAAACGAAAGGTGTCAGAATCAAATACGTCAGAAGCTGTATCCACTCCTATGAGAAGAAGGATAAAATCATCTAGGGGCACGTGTCCTCAAACACCTGCACAACCATCCAATGTTGACAAAATAATTACATATCTAGACAAAAGTTATGTCAGAATGATGGAACAGCATGACGATGTTGACAAAATATTTTTAGGTTATGCAGCAGCTGTAAAAAAATTATCAGCGCGAAGACAAACATAATTAAATATAATGTTGCTAAAATGATCATGACCGAAGAGCTACAGCAGCAGATGGAAGAGGAAACACAAGCTAGACCACAGTCATCTTTAACAAGTACAAGTAATTCGTCAGTTCCAAAATCAATTGTAACTTCCCCCACTTATTCGGAAGACTCTGAATTTACAACCGCAGCAAATTATAATCCTCCGGTTGCAGCAGAAGTCGGAGAAACTTCTCAAATGGGAACAGCCGCAAGCTGGTTTCAATCCTATACTGTAGATCTATTATAACTAGAATAAAAATAAACCGAAAATAACGAATCACGATTTTGACTGATGACTATAACTTATGAGATGAATGGAGCAATTCTTAATCAGTTTTAAATAAAAAAGAAATGATTTACGACTGAGAACAAATTAACTGTTTTTCGATTTGTTTTGTTTTTACAGGAAAACCTGAAATATTATGTTTGTGATTTTTTTTTTAAAAATAAATTTTTTACAGGTTCGGAAAGTCCCCATGGTACATCGGCCGTTACGTGAGAGCGATAAAGTAAGTCATAGAAATCCGTGCGATAGACAAGGATGGTTACATTGAAGACGTTTCATAATCTGAATAGTCACTCCCAGTTCTAACCCGAAACGGGCGGTGACTATTCAGATTATGAAACGTCTTCACTATAGCCATCTTTGTCTGCATGGATTTCTTTACTTTACTTTGTCGCTCTCATGTAAAGGCAGATTAACCATGTGGATTTTCCAGCCTGGATATAGTTAAAATTAAAATATTTTTTGATTTAATTACTGCAAACTTTCAAGTTACTGGCGAGTTAAATTTGTATTTACATACCTTAATGTTACTGCCAAACCTTCTGCAGGTTCAAGAAGTTCTCTAAAGTTGCTAAATTGTTTTCTTATATCCTCTTGAATAAGAAGTAATAATTCATCAAATGCACAGTCCCTTCTAAAATATGTGTAAAAACGATTTTCGTCCATTTATAGCTGCTGATATAATGTATGAAATTCGCCTTTTATATTACGTTCCAAATTAATTGAATGAACCCAGATTGTTCTTCGTTTTAATCATTCGAACATAAATTATAAATAATAATGTTAAAGAACCTTACCTTTGAATTCTGGAAACCTCTCTCTTCATCTTCATTTAGAGCAGTTAAATGCAGCAAAACTTCAATTTCAGCATTCATTTTAAACGCTAATAGGCGGTTTGCTGATGATTTTATAAAAATGGACACGGGTTATCGCAAATGTCACCGCGTTAATATGTTTTACTTCAAATACGCCAAATAACGCCACCGCTATCGCTACCGCTACCGTCATCGCCACCGCGTAAGTATGTGCAGGCCTTTATAAACCATTGAAAAGTTACATTTGGGGTTGCAAAAGTCAGAGCACGCAATTTTATTTTTTGGATGTCAAGAAGGGGTTAGTGTAAAGTTAAATCCATGTTTGTGGGGTCGCAACCCTTGTGCATCGGCCGCCATCTTGTAAAAATGGCTGCGAATGGTATTTATACTACTACTTACTATATCGGGCAAACTATTCGTCGCACAGAAAATTTGTAAATACATTTTTTGTTGCCAATTAAATTCTCTACAAATTTGGTTCTGTAACTTTTAGTCGTAGAATAAAAAATAACAAAGTTATTAACGATAATAGATAAAAATTTGGGAACGAATTTTCTTTTGGTCGTTATAACTTTTCTTCTGGTCATTTTACAAAAAAATTACATAAGAGCATTTCGATAGAGGGGTTTTCAAGGAATAATTTTCATTACAAACTTTTTCAAATTTTATTTATTTATTAGGGTTTTACAGCGATGCGAAACTTACACTATTCTCCATTCTCTATTCATATTAATGTATACTTACTAGTAAGTATACATTAATATAAATGATTAGGCATAAGAGGTGTTCTTCAAAGTTTTCTTCCAGTTGTGCTACTACGTGCGTGCGTGACGTATTTAATTATGAAAAGTATTTTGAGTTTTGTGGACACCATTTTGAATTTTGTGGACAAGAGGTGGGTTTCAGTGTCGACCAAGCAGTATCAGATGCAGATACCCTCATCGTTCGCTCCGCTCTTGCTGCATCCCAATCGTTCGACTCAGTCACTATTGTCACCGAAGATATCGACATTCTTGTCTTGCTCACGGCATTTGGAAGAGCACATTCAAATGTATTTTTTTTAAACCATCAAAAGGACGTACAGCCAAGCAATTATATTGTCCGTCAAGTTTTATGTACGGAGACGTCATTGGGGATAATCTGTTGTTTCTCCATGCCTTCTCAGGATATGACACGACTTCAGCAGCTTACAACATCGGTAAAGTGAAATTTTTCACAACCCTGGAGACACGTCCTGAGTTAGCTAGTGGAACAGCATTATTTCTCAATGAGAGAATCGACCCTACTTTGCTCACTGTCGTTGGCGAACGTTTTTTCATCTCTTTATATGGTGGCAATAAAGATGATGATTCTCTTGACAGTCTTAAATATAAACGATTTGCCAAGTCAGTGACAAAGAATACATTTAATTTATCTTCACTTCCTCCAACACAAGACACAGCCCGCTTGCACAGCCTCCGAGTCTATCATCAGGTCCAGTCGTGGCTCGGGAATTACAACGACCCTCAAGACTGGGTCTGGAAAAAGAATGGACAAATATTGATGCCTCTTCAAAGTTCAAAACCTCCAGCACCCCCTGAGCTTCTAAAGTTGATATCCTGTCGATGTAAAAGGAAACTGTGGAGCAATGTGTGGATGTTGGAAGGCAGGCCCAAATGTTCTGCAGTGTGCCTGAATTGTTCTGGGGTGACATGCAGCAACATGGAGATATCAAAATTGATCGAGGAGAATGATTTTGAAGATGAACTACCAACAATGACGCCACTTCATTCTCCATCCTTCCTCAACAATTCAATATCGGAAGCTCAACCAGATCCTGAGTCGCAGCCTGGCCCATCAAAGAGACTGAGGACACAGTAGATTGGGAAATATATTTCGATATTTTTAATTACACTAATTATTATGTCAGCTAGAAAATGTCCGTGGATTCTGCCTACTAGGGATACGACGTAACCAGACTCTACTTCGTAGGGGGTGGGGAAAAGAGTCAATAACTAATTAACAACATTGCAATGTCAATCATTAAAATGTTTCTTATAAAAATAATGGAAATATGAGAGAAAACTATGCCTAATCGTTCATATTAATGTATACTTACTGGTACTGGAGAATAGTGTAAGTTTTGCGTCGCTGTAAAACCCTAATAAATAAATAAAATTTGAAAAAGTTTGCAATGGAAATTATTTCTTCTTATACCCCTCTATCAAAATCCTCTGATGTATTTTTTTTGTAAAATGACCAGAAAAAAAGTTATAACTACCAAAAGAAAATTCGTTCACAAATTTGTATCTATTTTCGTTAATAACTTTGTTATTTTTGGTTCTACTACTAAAAATTAGAGGGAATTTAATTTGCCCAATATAGTAAGTAGTAGTATAAAAACCATTCGCAGCCCTTTTTACAAGATGGCGGCCGATGCACAAGGGTTGCAACCCCACAAACATGGATTTAACTTGACACTAACCCCCTCTTGACATCTAAAAAATAAAATTGCGTGCTCTGACTTTTGCACGCTAAGCCCAAAAAAATGTAACATTTCAATGGACTATTAAGGTGCAGTTGTTTCCAAATCGATACCTTCTTTGCTTAGTTTTGCTTCTTTAAAGTCAATGTTACAGTATTCGGTACCATTGTCTACATGGAATACTTTCATTGATCGTCCAAATTTAGTTTTTAATTTGCTACAAAATTCTTTAAAGCAATCTAACACCTGACTTATGTTTGATAAAATAGACAGCACGATATCCAGAATAATCATCCTTGAATATGAGAAAATATCTTGATCCTCGTACTGAAGGACAGTTCATTGGTCCACATACATCACTAAAAATTCTTTCTCCAATTCCCATTCTTGTAACTTCCTTTTGTTTGAACGGTATTTTGTGTTGCTTGCCATACAAACAAACTTCACAAAAGAAATTATCGATGTCATTAAAGTTGACATTATCTAACAGTTCCTTTGACACCATTTCCCGCAAACTTTTCACATTTAAATGTCCAAGTCTCTCGTGCCATGATTTTAACGAGTTCATGATCACTGAGTTTCCTTCAATGGTTACAGTACGAAACAGTAGCTTGTAAAGGTATTTATATCACGAACTGCACAGGCCGTAAGTCCAAAAGAATCATAAATTTTTGCGTCATCGTCTTTCTTCACGATTGTCATACCTTTTTTAGTGACAACACCCTCAGAGAAAAGGTTTTTCTTTAAGTCCGGCACATACAACACTTCATTTATTGTGGTGTGATACCACCGATTGTTTATTAACTTTTGGACTTTTATTGTTCCTTTACCTGTGACAGCTAGATTTTGATTGTTCCCTAGAACAACACTCATACTATTTACTTTTTCTATTGTGGCATAGTAGTCACTTCGGTAACACATATGAGCTGAGGCACCGCTGTCCAAAATCCATGAATCTGTATCAGAATAATTTGTTGTCAGCTGAATGTCATTTTGACTAGTTGACAGTCCAGCCTCTTTTACAATAAAAGCCCTTTGTCTACTTGTACCTTCTCGATTTGTATTTTCTCTGTTTTGATTTGGCTCTTCTTTCACTTTTGTCCTGCAATATTTAGCAATGTGATCTTTCTTTCGACATTTGTAACATATAAAGTTTCCTCAATTGCTTCTTTCGTCGACACTGCAGCCAGTGTACTCTGCATCTCTTCATAAGAACTTAAACTGGCTTCCTCGTCTAAAAGACGTGCTGTTAAATTTGGTATTGTTTATTTTGACTCCTCAAGTGATAACCAAGCTTGTCTAAAATTTCTATACTTTTGAGGTAGTGTGCTTAATATCTTCACCATAACAGCAGCCTCGCTCAGGGTCTCTCCTGACTCTTTGACTTGTTTAGCCATGTTTTCAATTTTCGAAATATGCTACGCAATCGAATCACTGGAATTCATTTTATACTGATGAAACTTCTCATAGAGTAGCTGTTGAGGACTGATTACCAATCTTTCTTCACCGATCTGTGAAAAAGCTCCTTAATAGTTTTCGCTGCCAATCCCTTTCGTGGATCAGGGTGGTTTTGGGTTTTTAGGAAATTAGACAGTGGTTGTCAAAAAGAAAACAATTTATGAAGTAATATGTTCGTTCAGCAAAAATCCTTTTAATTTGTTCTTCATCACATTGTATCTGTGCCTATGCGTTAAAATACAGTTGTTCAGTGATCTACGTCTGAGTTTTATTGAGGTAAATTGAAGATTGTCTAACCATCCAAGGAAAGTTACAGTCCACAAAAAATACCGAAGGATTTACAAAAGGAACCGGCCGTAGGGACACAGTGGTTTCCCAAATATTTTGGTCCTTC
This sequence comes from Anoplophora glabripennis, assembly GCF_000390285.2. Classification (NCBI taxonomy): domain Eukaryota; kingdom Metazoa; phylum Arthropoda; class Insecta; order Coleoptera; family Cerambycidae; genus Anoplophora; species Anoplophora glabripennis. The sequence goes on along the minus strand of NW_019417181.1, from coordinate 109,380 downwards.
GAGCCGGATGAAATTGTTGGGTTTTCACGGATGAGAAATTGGTGATCACCTCGAGCTAGGAAATCGCAGATTGTAGAATTGGCAGATGAAATTAGGAAAGGTTTGCACAAAGCGAAGTTGAAGTACAGCGTTTTACAAGGAAGGAACAGAAAGTGCTGGACGTTGGACGTATCTCTCTCACTCTCACCTAGGACACCCACTCAGTCAACTCAAGGACGACTACGGGCTAGGTACTTACATTAAGGAAGGTTTAAGGTCAGACTGTTTTTTATTTTGTATACTGATAGATTGTCGCTTATTTACTATTTATTATAAAACATTAATTAGGATTGTATATCAGTTCACTCACTTATAGTATACTATATTGTTTAAAAAAGGAGTATTTCTGTTGAACGAAAATGGAATCAGAAATAAACGTTTTAATAAAAAAAAAGAGGAAGGTATAAGGGGCATATCACAAGAATTGAAAATTCTATAAAGGACATGGAACCCGACTTGGTTGATATAAATGAATTATCAATAAGGGAAGGGTTGTTAACAAAATATTATAATGAGTATGATAAAATACAGGAAACAATTGAGGATTTAATTGACGAGTCCAATCAGGATGAAGTCACAGCGCAAGCGGCGGAGAGAGAGAGTGTGGAAAAAAGATACATCGCATGTTTAAGTAAAATTAAGGGTCTTATTAAAAAAGGTTCTCTAACAGATTCTCCCAACGGTGAAGTAAGTAGTTCAACTGTATGTAGTGTACAAAATTCTCAATCTCAGGCGGTTAGGGATATTGCATTACCAGTGATGAATGTTCCTAAATTTGGAGGCGACTATGGTGGATGGCGTACATTTGTTAGTATGTATACAGCATCAGTGCATAATGATACAAAATTAACAAAGGCTCAGAAATTTATATATTTACAATCATTTTTAGTTGGTGAACCACTCTCTTTAATATGTGATTTGGACATTAGTGATGAAAACTATGATAAAGCATTTAATATTTTAAAATCAAATTATGACAAAAAGATGCCAATTATTAATTATCATATCAATGGACTTTTACAGGCAACAGTGACTAAGGGCTCTCATGGTCTCCGTGAATTTACACGTCAAATTAAAAAGCACATAAATGCTATAGAGGCTTTAGGTGTTCAGGTTATGGGCAGTTGGGATTTACTTGTAATAAATATATTGAGTAATCATTTGGATAGACATTTGCGTAGCGGTTTTGATTTGGAAAGGGATCAAAATAGTTTACCAACATTGGAATCATTTTTGCAGTTTTTAGAAAAACGTGTTTCCGCTTGGGAAAGTTCTGCTAAATTTTATGATGCAAAACACACGTCAGAGAAGGTGCAAAACAGAAATGCGGTGTCGCATACTCAAGTAGTGGCAAATTATTCAGCGTCAAGCTCAGCGTCCTCACGCTCAGTATACTGTATCTATTGTAAAATTCCAAATCATAATATTTATAAATGTCAAAAATTCTCATCATTGCCAATCCATTCAAAAAGAACCAGGAAACCAAACATTCGGTTAGTCAGTGTACGAGGGAAAAATGTAGAGTATGCTCTGGGAAACATCATAGTTTGTTACACGAGGAAAGGGTAACAAATCTAAATTTGTCAAAGGGCAATGGCAATGAGGCGCAGGTAAAAGATGTTCAAAAACAAGAGCTTACTATTGACTCCACGTCTCAATCTCACTCTGCGACACAAACAACAGCAAGTTGTAGTTCACAGTGTCACACTTATGTGTCAACAGGTCAAGTGTTATTAGCCACAGCAAAACTTAATATTAAATCACAAAACGGGCAAAGGTTTCAGGTTAGAGCTTTGTTGGACTCAGCGTCTCAAACATCATTCATCACGTCGGACATGGTCAAAAAATTAAAAATAAAAGGTGATAGGGTTAATTTACAAGTTTCAGGCATTTCTCAAACTCAAAAAAAGGTAACAGAGGTAGTCAATTTAATTATTGAGCCAAGACATTCTGATAACATAAAATTAAACATCTCTTGTGGTGTAGTAGATAATATCACATGTGAACTTCCACAAATGTTAATAAATACTTCACTCTTTTCCATTCCAAATGGTATTTTACTGGCGGATGATGAGTTTAACATTCCTAGTAAAATTCAAATGTTAATCGGCGCGGATCTGTATTACGACATTATGGAACCAGGGATCATTCATCTGAATGAAACATGTTAATAGTAAATTAGGATGGGTTCTTGGAGGGAAAATAAACACTAATTGTGAATCGAGGTCACTCAGCTTAAATCAAAATGTAACACTTTTTACTCAGGTATTAAATGATGTAAATGAGCTTATACCTAAGTTTTGGCAAATGGAAGAATTATCTTCAAGGAGAAATCTTTCTCCCACAGATAAAATATGTGAAAATATTTTTTCACGCACTACTGAACGATCACCGCAAGGTAGGTTTGTTGTACACTTGCCACTAAAACATGACGTAACTGATTTGAAGTTAGGTGACTCATTTGAACAAGCTAAACGGCGATTTTTAGGTTTAGAAAAAAGATTAATAAACAACAAAAATCTATATACAGAATATAAGGCTTTCATAAAGGAATATGTAGACTTGGGTCACGGAACTTATGTTCCTCTCTCTCTCTCTCAATACAAAAAATTTACTTAATAAATATTTTTTGCCTCATCACTGTGTAATTAAGGAAGAAAGCGTCAGCACTAAACTGAGGGTTGTATTCGATGCGTCAATGCAATCGACTTCAGGTTTATCTCTCAATGATGTAATGTACAAAGGCCCCACTGTACAGCCAGAGTTATTTGATATCGTATGTAGATTCCGAACTTTCAAATACGTAATGATCACTGATATAATTAAAATGTATAGACAAATTGCGATTACTCTCGAACATAGACATTTGCGAAATATTTTGTGGCGCGACAATCCTAGCGAGAGTTTAAAATGTATTGAGTTGCAGACAGTCACGTATGGAACAAACTCGGCTCCATTTTTAGCAACAAGGTGCTTGGTGCAACTTGCTACGGAAAATGTCAACTCGTATCCTCTAGCTTCTAGTATTCTGTTAGAACAGTGTTATGTTGATGACATTTTGTTCGGTGAAAACGCTCTAGAAAATCTCATTAGGGCATGCGAAGAGTTAGTGAAACTATTAGGATCAGCAGGATTCAAATTGCACAAATGGGGTTCAAATGTTACGAATATCAGTGAGAAGGAAAATCATTCACCCATACTTCAAGGGATATCAAATACTTCTGACAAATCTGAATTAATTAAAATCCTTCAAAATATTACCTCATCTCAAATATCTATTAACATTGATGAAAAATTAAGTAAGGCTTTAGGTATTAGATGGCAACCTGTGGCTGATTATTTTCAAATCTGCGGATTATCTCAAAGAAATAAGACAGTTCCAACCAAAAGAAATGTATTAGCAGAAATAGCGAGTTTATTTGATCCATTAGGATTCCTAGGTCCTGTAATCACAACCGTAGCATAGCACAAACCGTATTTTTCGTAGCACCAAGCACCTTGTTGCTAAAAATGGAGCCGAGTTTGTTCCATACGTGACTGTCTGCAACTCAATACATTTTAAACTCTCGCTAGGATTGTCGCGCCACAAAATATTTCGCAAATGTCTATGTTCGAGAGTAATCGCAATTTGTCTATACATTTTAATTATATCAGTGATCATGACGTATTTGAAAGTTCGGAATCTACATACGATATCAAATAACTCTGGCTGTACAGTGGGGCCTTTGTACATTACATCATTGAGAGATAAACCTGAAGTCGATTGCATTGACGCATCGAATACAACCCTCAGTTTAGTGCTGACGCTTTCTTCCTTAATTACACAGTGATGAGGCAAAAAATATTTATTAAGTAAATTTTTTGTATTGAGAGAGAGAGAGAGGAACATAAGTTCCGTGACCCAAGTCTACATATTCCTTTATGAAAGCCTTATATTCTGTATATAGATTTTTGTTGTTTATTAATCTTTTTTCTAAACCTAAAAATCGCCGTCTAGCTTGTTCAAATGAGTCACCTAACTTCAAATCAGTTACGTCATGTTTTAGTGGCAAGTGTACAACAAACCTACCTTGCGGTGATCGTTCAGTAGTGCGTGAAAAAATATTTTCACATATTTTATCTGTGGGAGAAAGATTTCTCCTTGAAGATAATTCTTCCATTTGCCAAAACTTAGGTATAAGCTCATTTACATCATTTAATACCTGAGTAAAAAGTGTTACATTTTGATTTAAGCTGAGTGACCTCGATTCACAATTAGTGTTTATTTTCCCTCCAAGAACCCATCCTAATTTACTATTAACTAGAGTTAATGATGTTTCATTCAGACGAATGAACCCTGGTTCCATAATGTCGTAATACAGATCCGCGCCGATTAACATTTGAATTTTACTAGGAATGTTAAACTCAGTAGCATTTTATTAACCTCTGACTTTTGCATGTAAATGGAATCTAACTTATCCACTATTTCTTTAGCCGATTCACAATTTTCAATTAAGGTTATCTGCGATAACTCCACGGCAGCCGTTAGAGTAAACATTGCGTTTGCATCTTTTTTGTTCCATGCATTTAATGTCTTTCCGGTTTCCTCTGGTTTTGCTTTATTGTCATCGACTACGTCAAAAATTCCTTTTGCCTTTAGGGCGCACTTGATTTGAAATTTCCACTAAGGATAATTGTTCCCATCAAACTTATTGATGCTTGCTACGTCAATTCTGTCCATCTTCAGACAAATCTTCCTGACCAAAACCGTTACACAAACGTCTTTTTTTTTGTTTTTCTTCACCTGCACAGAACTTGTTCTATCTAGCGATGAACTGGGCCCATAACCTGTTACAGATTATAAATTCTGTACAGATGTGCGAACTAACTCTTCAGGTATCAAAATTACTTTTTATTAAATCAACTTTTACAAAAGATGACAGATTATCTCAATATCAATAACAACATGTTTTTTTCATAGAAACAGCATCAGTCAGCCATCTTGACAAAACATAAAAATAAACTTAATTTCTAGCACTCAAACAGTATTACATTTGTCGACAATATAGTTGGATAATGAGGGGAGACCGGGGCAAAGGGGACCGCTTGAGACACTTAAAAATTTTCTTTAATTAAATGAGTTTATGGAAAACAAAAAATACATATAGTCATACAACATACATTTACTTAGAAAACAGAAAAAATAAAAAATATATATTTTAATTTTTTTAATGAAACAAAAAGTATTCCTGGTCCTACATGCCCCAGGCTTCGGGGCGAAAAGGACCACCATTTATTGTATGCACAAATTGCATACAAATGCCCATTTTCCGCATTGCTGACATCTAATCCGTCCTTCGCCTCCTTTACATTCAATATAGAGTTCATTATAGTATAGACATTCTTCTGAATCAGTTTCGCTGTGTTGTTCTCATTTTTACTTTTTCTTGTTTCGTTTTCAGTGGTTCCAGATTTAATTCACTGTCACTGCTTTCAACTGGTCTCTTCTGATTAAAATTTTTTTTATTTAGTATAGAGCTATGGTTACCGCTGTTAACGATTTCAGGAACTTTTTCTTTGATGCATTTCAATTCCGTGGGTGATTCTACCATCTCCACTTTCTTAAATTGTTCTTGTCTCTTCAAAGCCTCCTTCACGGATGTAATTGTTAGAATCTTCGAGGATTCCTTTCTTCTTTTTGTATTGGTCTTCTTTTTCCAAGTTCTGCATGTCTTGGCGAAAATTTTTCTAAAGCATTTGCAAAATAACAGTCCGGTTTAGAGGAACAGTCGTTTTCAGGATGAAAATGTAAGTGTAGCTTTGTTAACTCCATTAAGGAGGTTCGATACCGAAAAAAAAATGGTAAGAAAGTTTTCAAAATCATTGAAATCTTTTAATAAATACGCCAACTGCCTTGTGTAAAAATATCAGATCGATTGCCAATATAGTTTTATTGAAAAATGATATTAAAAATTATGCTCTTATACATAGGCTCTTATTAGTCCAGACGGTATCTGTTTCAAAAAGCCATATTTGGGTGAATCGTATATCCACGGAGATTTTTGGCTTTTTGGCTTTCAAATATCACTAGAAATGAAAATTTTTCTATGCGCATAAAAAAAAACGTGGGCTTAACTTTTGGCGGCACAATATGTTAAAAAAATTCGAAAAA
>NW_019417181.1:77824-99618 GCF_000390285.2 Anoplophora glabripennis | reverse complement strand
TACTAATCTGTCGTACAACGTCTTGAAAAGCTTGTGGTTAGGTTGTCTGTTATTTGGATATAACTTCAAGTACCTCGCTGCTGCATGACGATGACAATAATTTTCTTGGGCATACACACATACCATGTTTCTCATTTCAACAAACGAATAATCATTATGACGCGGCATTTTAATGAAAAAAATCACAAACGAAGAAGAACTAAACTGTCTAGTATTTATAAGTTGCTTAGAATTGACATAAATAATACATGACATTTCATTGACAGCGGCCTACTTCATTTAAGTCATCTTATTTAAAGGCGTACGTTCAAACAAATAATTTTGTAAAGAAATAGTAAATCGTTCTTATTTCGAAAACGGTTAAGTTTATCGATTTTTAACAGGTATATCTTTTTTATTTAGAATTGAACGTAGTTTAATAATTTCTTATTGGAAATTCAGATTTTTGAAGGACATAAAAGTTTGACATATGTTTACTCCGACGGAACACTACAACTAGCGCATCCCAGATGTGATTGCAAAATAGTTACCATTTCCGTAATTATCACCTCAGAAAACATAGGTGTACACACTTTCAAGACAATCCGTTCAAAGATGCTCAAGATATTTAAAAAAATCGAAAATATTTTTTCAACTTTAACACCCTGTCGATCGAAAAGGAGCAACATTCAGATAAGGCATATTTGGCTTAATCGTTCTATTTTGAGGTCAGCAACATGCCCGTAAGCTCTGTCTCATTATTAATGAATCACCCTGTATAACGTTTTGACAAATTTGAACAAACATCTGATCCAATGAAAGGAAATATGACAGCACTGTACCTATTTAACGCTTCGACTGACGCGCTATATTTGAATAGCTCGATTATAGACTATAAAATTATTGCAGTCGGAAACATATGTAGTAATAATTAATATTAAATATATTTTTCGTGATCTGATACAATATAATAGCAATTTGAAACAAAAATTGAAAGGATCTTTGCAAAACGAACAGTATAGATGTTCTGTCATAATCTTCAATTTGACAAGGGGACGTTTCACTATCATCACTGAGCTTCTTGACTGTTATCATATGGATTTTCGATTTGCACATTTTACATTTTCCTCATCAATCAACATTCTGTTTCATACGTATTTTGTATTGCTTTTTCTCTGTATCTTGGATGTTCATTCATGTTTACGGAATACGCGCAAAGCACAGTTGACAGTAATGACAGTTGACCCAACTTTTAGCACTACGCCATGGCAACGTTGCCAGATTTCATCCATTATTTTACAAGCTCTTAATGAATAAATAGACACTTTTATTCAAATAAAAAGTTAATTGCCGTGCATTAAACACAAAAAATGTATGCAAGCTAATATGTGTTGTATAAAATTCGTATAAATTATATTTAGTTCGCTCAAATTAGTTTATGTAAGGTTGGTACTACAACGAAACTACCGTGTATAAGCATAGGCTTCCCTCCCACACGGCCTGCCCGGCCAGAGATGTATCGAACCTCCTTAAGTTGCCTAGGACTGATGTGGCCATCAAGAATGAGTAAAACGGGATTTTTTTCAGAAGGTTTGGTATATGTCAGAGCCATCATACTGTGTATTGGGGTATGTTTTTTGGTGAAAAAAAAAAAAAAAAATCAGGGCAGGCAGGAAAAGAGAACAGTCAATGTCAAATAAATAAGATTTTCGTATGAATTTTATTTTTGTAGACTCTAATACACCTAAAGACCTATACAGGGCTGAAAAATCCACATGGTCCATCTGCCTTTACATGAGAGCGACAAAGTAAAGTAAAGAAATCCGTGCGATAGACAAGGATGGCTATAGTGAAGACGTTTCATAATCTGAATTGTTATCGCCCGTTTCGGGTTAGAAGTGGGACTGACTATTCAGATTATGAAACGTTTTCAATGTCTATCGCACGGATTTCTATGACTTAATTTATCGCTCTCACGTAACGACCGATGTACCATGGGGACTTTCCGAACCTGTATAAAGCACTTATAGCTGCCTTTTTCGAATAAAGGTTTATTCAAGATCTTACGCCTTTATTTGGAAAAAAAAACGAACCGTGTGCCTAAGGTAAAACGGGTAGTTTTACTACGAAGCAATTGACATTTTTGGCGACCGTGACAGGACAGGGAGTTTTAAGTGAAAGCAAGTCGTTTTTGTGGATGTACTAGGTGTAGTAGAAGCGTATAGACGAACACTAGACAAACCTTATCGCTTTTAAACGTTTTGGTAATCGTGTGGTTTGACAAAGTTTGCAGTGAAAAATGGAGCAAAAGAAGAAACATCGGAAAGTGCTTCGCACTACTTTTACTAAATCGGCAAAAGAATTAGATGAGTTATTATCGACGCGGGATTTGTTAGTGGAGATGGAGGTCAGTGATAATTATATTAAGAAGTTTGCGGATTTGAATAGTCGCTGCGAAGAACGTATGCAGCCCAAATGGACAGACGCCATTGAGGATGAGGTAACTTCTGTGATATCTGATGGAACCGTTAATAGCAGACTCGTGAAGAAACAGCGTTGGCACCTAAAGAACTTTTCCTGGAAACCGTCTCAACCGACGTGGATGGTCGATATGAAGTTAGACTGCCGTGGTTAGAAGGACATCCGGTGTTACCAAGCAACTATCAGATGGCTAAGAAGAGATTGGAGAATACTGTTAAGAAAGTTCTTAATGACGGATATTTCGAAGCGTATGATCAGGTATTTAAAGATTAACTGAACGAAAATATTATCGAAGAAGTTTTCGAGATACAACCTACAAAGGTGGCTCACTACTTACCATATAGGCCGGTAATTAAACCCAGCAGCTCGACCACAAAAATAAAGCCTGTGTTTGACTCTTCAGCCAGAGAAAGAGACAGCCCCTCTTTGAACCAGTGCCTCGAGAAGGGTCTGAACTTGATTGAATTGATTCCTGATATCTTGCTAAGATTCAGGCGACAGAGTATTGGTGTAGTCTCAGGCATTAGAAAAGCCTTTTTACAGATTAGCATACATGAGGCTGATAGAGACTTCCTTTGTTTTTTATGGTTTAACAGTGAGGGTAAGCAAATAGTGTATCGCCATCGTCGTGTGGTGTTCGGAATCAACAGTAGTCCGTTTCTCTTAGGGGCCACAATAGAGTACCATTTGTCCAAGATGTTGAAGGAATCTGATTCCAAACCTTTTTCAAAGGATACCATTATGAAACTGTCAGATGGTTTTTACGTTGATAACTGTGTAACCAGTGTTGCAAATGACAAAGAGTTGAGAACATTTGTCGAATAGGCTAGTATCGTAATGGCTGAAGGCAAGTTTGATTTAAGAGGGTGAGAGCACACACATCAAGTCCAAGATGGCAACTTTGATATTTCCATTCCCCTGTTGGGAATGAATTGGAACAAACACAAAAATACTTTAAGCCTAAACCAAGACGATAACACCACAGAGCAATTCGAAAATAAACTCATGACTAAGAGGATGATGCTATCATAAGCTCAGAGAGTATTCGATCCTATTGGTTATACTTGTCCTACAACGCTAATGCCAAAATTGTTGTTTCAAAAGACATGGGAAAAACCAGTCGACCCTATAATTGAAACACATTTTCGAAGGTGGATGGAGGAGTTGCCGTATTTATCAGCTATTAGAATCCCTAGATGGATACGGGCTCTGAAGAAGCAGATCAATGGGCCTTGCATACATTTTGTGACGCAAGTAAGGAAGCTTTCGCAGCAGTTGTTTTCTTAAGGGAAGTGCAGAATGGCGAGGTATTTGTACATCTTTTGGCAGCCAAGGCGAGAGTAGCCCCTTTAAAAACATTGTCAATACCTCGACTCGAGTTGATGGCAACTGTCATAGCAGTTCGACTATACACAACGTGCCTCAATAGTGAACTAGAAAGTTTTTTCTGGTGTGACTCAACACAGTACTCAGTTAGATTAGAAGACCAGAAGAATGGTCAACATTTGTTTGGAATCGGTTGAAGGAAATTCGGACAGCATCTTCGGACAAATATTGGCATCATGTTCCTGGTACGCTGAATCCAGCTGACCTCTCATCTCGAGGTTGTTCTGCGAAACAATTGCTCGAATCGCGATGGTGGGAGGGCCCGTCATCGAGACTCGTCGTGTTGGCCTCGGGATAATCTCCATTATGATGAAGAAAAGATCAATAAAGAAAAGAGGAAAAAACTGGTTACTGTATTGCTCAACAGTGAGAGTAAAATAATGACGACAGATGACTGACATCTATACTATTTTTCACAATAACTCAAAACTCTAAGAATGTGCGCGTGGATACTTCGATTTATACACAATGCTAGAAATAAGTATGACAAGCGTAAAGGAGACCTGAGTGCTGAAGAATGGGACAAATCAGAAATATTGGTGCTCAAACTAATACAACAATAATCGTTTGCGAACGAAAATGAGGAGAAATTACGTGGACTGAGTGCCTTTAAAGACAAGAGCGGTTTAATTCGGTTGAAAACTCGTATTAGTAATCGAGACGATCACGAAAATTTTCGATATCCAATCGTTTTGCCTGTCAAATACTCAGTGGTAAATCGGTTGATATTTGGGGAACATGTTAACATACACCATATTGGTGCCCAAGGACTGATGAGTATTTTACGAGAAAGACATTAGATTTTAGGCGGTCGACGGGCGACAAAGTCCAATGCAGTTTTTGAGTAGACTTTGCGAGTCCTTTGTATCTCAAGACTGGGAAAAAGGTATGGATGTGACTTTTTACCTGTGCCGTATATCGAGCAGTGCATCTAGAACTGTGTAGTTCGTTATCAACGGCGGATTTTATGCAAGCGCTGCGAACGTTCATTGCCAGGCGAAGTCGTCCAAAAACCATATACAGGGTGGTCCGAATTTTATGCAGGAAACCTCGAGGGTAGATAGATCTCTTTAAAATAATATGTGTTTACCTTATAAACATAGGTCTGGAACGGCCCCATTTTGGAGATATAGGGTGTTGAGGTTTTAAAAAAAATTGATTTTTTGTTTATATCGCACACTACCTCACAGGTGATGTAGAAAGGAGTGTAAATAATTTTGTTGATGTGCTCACAATTTGCACTTACTTTTAGACATAAACAAATATTCTTGTATTATTATCTTTAGAAGTGTCTGCCACAAGGGCATTGTATTGGTATGAATAACTTGAGAATGGCGAATCTTAGGGAAAAAATTAAAGTCGCCTTTTTTACGTATTTTGTGCATTAAAATATAAATCAGTTACAATGACATGTAAAAAATGCAGTGGCGTAGGTTTTTTTGTAAAAAAGGGTGTGACCCCTGTCCAGTTGTACACCACTGGTTGAACCTTTAAAGCTCATATTTCAGGGAATATAAGGCCTACTATCATACATTATATGTACCAAATTTTATTGAGATCGGTTAATAGATTCCGGAGATATAAACAAAAAATCAATTTTTTTTGACAACTTCAACACCCTGTATCTCTAAAACGGTGTTGTTCCAGACCTATGTTTATAAGGCAAACACATATTATTTTCTATCGAGATCTATCGGCCCTCGAAGTTTCCTGCATAAAATTCGGACCACCCTGTATAGTAATAATGGGACAAACTTTGTCGGTACCGAAAACACTTTCTCGCTAGTAGACTTTCAGAAAATTGCCGAGCATAGTAGTACCGAACGCATACGATGACGATTTAACCCACCTACGGCTGCGTGATGGGGTGGGTTTTGGGAAAGACTTGTGGGCGTTTTGAAACAACTTTTAAGGAAAATGTTAGGGCGTTCTTCGCTGGATTATGAAAGTCTAGCAACTGTCCTCTGTGATTGTGAATCAGTCATAAATTCAAGGCCACTTACTTGCCCTTCATCGGATGCTAATGAATTGATACCTCTAACGCCAGTGATGTTCCTTAGAGACCAGGTACCAGGAGACGTTCCAGAGTGTGATGCCGTTGATCAACAGTCGCTATCTAGGAAGGTGTTACACAGACAAAAGTTGTTGGAAGATATTCGGAGGAGGTTCCGCAACGAGTATTTGGGCCAATTAAAATGCCGGTCCAAAAGAAATAAAGAAAGACAAGTGAATGTGGGAGAAGTAGTATTTGTGGGTAACGATACAGATAAACGAGGGAATTGGCCTCTTGGTCGTGTAATTGAGCGCTTACCTGGAAATGACAGACGGGTTCGACTGGTCTAGGTCCTTACGAAAAGGGGTCAATTTCTGAGACCTATACAGCGGCTGTATCCATTGGAGTGTGCAGCAGACTCCTCTCAGATGGAAAACGGTGGCAGTTCGGACTCCTTCATGGGATCAGAGACGTTTTCAAGAGAAGAAAGTGCAAGTGCGGAATCGAGAGTGTCAAAAAGCAGAGTACCCGAATCGGAAGTGAGAGTTAGGCGAAGTGGGCGAAAAGTTAATACCCCGGTTAGGTATTCTGATGACTGTTACTAGTATTAGACAAACACATATATAGATATTCCCTTTCCTGTTGGTTCAACTTTTAAGCTATATTTAAACTAATATTTTTAATTGTTGTGCTAGTTGTTTAATTTTACTGATTGTTTTCTTGGCTCTGGAAAGATGATGAGCCATGCTTATTTGTTATAAACATGCCTCAAGTGGGAGGAAGTCAGAGCCACCATACTATGTATTGGGGTATGTATTTTGGAGAAAAAAAAATCTGGGAGGCAGGAAAAGAGAACAGTCAGTGTCAAATAAATAAGATTTTCGTATGAATTTTACTTTTGTAGATACTAATACACCTAAAGACCTATATAATCACTTATAGCTGCCTATTTCGAATAAAGGTTTATTCAAGATCTTACGCCTTCATTTGGAAAAAAACGAACCTTGTGCCTAGGGTAAAACGGGTAGTTTTACTACGAAACAATTGACAGTATACTTTATAAAATGGTCCAAATATAGTAAAAAATGTGCAATCTATCCATCCGGATCTATTAGCATACCCTGTAGCTCATAGACTTGTTTCTTTTAGCAACAGAGGTGACATTCTTTTCCTTGGAAACAAAAAAAAAGGAGGTGTATAATTTCCGCCCAATCTGTTTTTGACCTCTCTTTCCCAATATTTTGCAAGGTTTTTTATCTGTACCTACTAATGCCGGTGTCATCAAAATTGTAGATATTATTTGGCGTAAAATAAAATTTTGCCATAACTTCTTCCAGGAAATCATAAAATTGAGTTACTACAGTTCTATTAAAGCTACTAGCCCTGCTTAAGCTAGTGGCCTCATTAAATTCGTGATGTCGTTTTAGAAATCCAGCTAGCCAGTCTTGTCCACCTAATTTGATACTTTTGTTAAATAGATGTGAAATACTTACGTTTCTTGCTATTTCAAACGCAATTCGCCGAATGTCTAGTGGTAGTCCATAAAACTTATTTTGCACATCTAAAAGATGTTGCACTAATATATCTTCATCTTGACTTGAAAAAATCGGTTTGAAAGTACCTGTAGACGGGCCCATGTAGCAACATCAGGATTTAATTTAATTAATTTTAAGCGCCTTATTAGGCATGTTTTGGGGATATTGTATTTTATTTACAACCATACCTGTAATTTTGACATTACTAATGTCATTGAAGGTTTGAAAGTGTCACATTACCTACGTATACTTCCCTCTTCCATTTCCCTCACCCATTTCCCTCACTCATTTCCCTCACTCGTTCAATAAAGCAAAATATTTATTTAAGTAATATATTTGTTGAATAAATTCTTGTATAGAAACAACAGGGCAATTAATTAACAACAATAACATTTAAATAATTTATCATTTATTAAAATTAATGGTAATATTTGACTTATTATAGGATTTAACCGAAATATTTAAGAGACCTCTCTGATGATTTGAAATTTCATTACTAGAAAATGTTATTTCATGTCCACTGTCAGATCCCGTGAAGTTAACAGCAGGAGGTAGAGCGTTTGAACTGGTACAGGAGGACGATGGCAAAGTTGTTGAGGATATCATATTTGCGGTTTTAATTTGGTTAGCTACAGATTCATCCACATAACTTTCTGCAACTGTACTAGACCGCCAGCCCCCTAAGCGCTTCAACTGAAGAATATCTGCTCCGCTATTAACCAGCAACGTAGCTGCCGTTCTTCTAAAAGCATGACCTGTGTACGTTTCTGCCTTCTGCAGGAAGTTTTAAAAAGCAGGCTATTTTATAAGGAAATTTAGAGATAGAATTGTATCCAAAAGGCTGATTTCGAGCTCTTCCCGATCGATATTGAACAAAAAATCTCTCATTTTTTATATCTTTCCGTACCTGGATAAATTCTTTCACAATTTTTATCCAGTTTATTTCAGTGATCATGAATGATCTACTTTTATAAGTTTTTGTATCCGGAATTTCAATAGAAATTTTCTTATCTAATATATCAATATGCGTAGTTTTCATTTTTAATAATTCATCAGTGCGGCATGCTCCAGATACACCTATTATAAGCGCAACCTAAAATAATTATAAAAAATAATTAAAACCAAATAGAAAAAATTAAAAAGAAAATTTCACCTTGATAGGAAGGAATTCTTGGGGTGCTTTGCTTAGAAAATCCTCTATATTTTGTCTGGTAAAGGTAGTAGATTTCTTGGGCCTAAAGCCTATATTCTGGCGTTTCAAAAAAGCAAGGAGCTTGTTATATTTAGATATATCAATCTTCTCTCGTAAATCTAGCATGGCCCGTAACATGCTGTAGATAGCCCAAAGAGTAGAGGGCTTTTTTTGCTTTGCCATGTCACTAAAATATGCNAACAGAAATGAAATATATTCCAGCTCCGGATAGTATAATAAACGCCATAAATAATAAAGTTATAAAAATTCAGAACAAAATATTCAAAAGGACATTTAATAATTACATTTTACTCTTTAAACATAATTATCTCAAAAACAAAGAAACGTTAGTTAGTGACTTTTGGCAGGAATATGACGATATAACATTTTACCCACCTTAACTTTTTTATTTTTTGAGTTAGACAAAAATTGTTAAAATTTGTAGGAACCCTTTCTATCAGTTTAATGATTTTATGAAAATAGATATTATACAGGGTGTTCCAAAGATACGAGCCAAAATTATATTTTTTTAATGAACACCCTGTATATTATTCGATTTTCTAATATGTGAATATATATATTTTGTGGGTTTACTTAACAATTTGCAAATGCAAATTCGCAGTGGGCAATATAAAAGTTGCCATGGAAAATAAAATTATAATATTAGATATTTATGCTCTATTTTAAATNCCCTGTATATTATTCGATTTTCTAATATGTGAATATATATATTTTGTGGGTTTACTTAACAATTTGCAAATGCAAATTCGCAGTGGGCAATATAAAAGTTGCCATGGAAAATAAAATTATAATATTAGATATTTATGCTCTATTTTAAATAAGTAGAAACTTAAAAGCTTATTAACGAATATGTCAATTATAATGCATGCCTAAAATTTGTTTATAAATTTCATTAGATATTAAACGAAAATACTGTTGATTCAAAAAGAAATTCAATCTCTAAGAATCATTGTAAAGTAATACTACAGTTTGAACCAATATGATCCCAATGGCTCTGTATAGCATCCCTGGCTAAAGTATTATAGACATTGCTAAACATAGAAACCATATCCAAACTGATTATTACAAAACCGTCAGGTAATTGAAAGTTATTAATGAAATTACTATAGTCAAAGGAATCAAGAGTAAAAAAAGGATTATCTTTGTTATAAGAGACAGTTAAAATGTTGGTGATCAATTCAGCAACACTTTTATTAGGACTATGAATCCTCGAGATGATAGGTCGAAGTGAAAACTAGAAATTTCAACCGAGAACCTATTTTTTGTTTGATTAAATCCAAGGGCTTGCAAATAAGTCCGGTCCTCTAATTTATGTTCAACATAATAATACCTAGAAATGTGTATTTGGTTGTAAATAGTTGTCCAAATTGCATTTAATTCCCTCAAGTGGAAATCTAGATTTTTGGGAAAAACATAACTTATTTTCAAACTTTGACACCCTGTAACTAAGGAACGAAGCGAAATCGGGCCTATGCTGATATGAAAAAATAATCGTGTTTTTGGGTTAGGAATCTGCCCCCGAGCGTCGGACCATGTTTTCTGAAACACCCTGAATATTTATGTTTATAAATAAGTGTGGTTTCATTCATTTTATCGGACCGGATCACCATGAGATCTGAGCGGTCTTTTAAAAAAAAATATTTTAAAGTACAGGTTCCCAAGAGAATTAAAAGAATGTTCACTGGAATGAAAGAAATTTAGAATGACGTTCGTGGCACAAGAAGATGACTTTTGTTCAATGTTATCGAAACGGTTCGAGGTNCCACCTGTACATGTTTGTTCAACGCAACCTGCACAATTTTGAATGGTGTCAAAACAATAAAATGACGCATATTTTGGCATTTTTACTACATTTAAAAATATGAAATAGAATTTTCAACTAACGATGTGGTTGTAAATAAAATAGTATACATACCTCGGAGGGAAGTTTTCATTAATATCTGGAGATTATATTTAATCTCTCGACAGTAATGAAACACTTCCCTCATCGGTATGTAATATACTATTACCTGATACTCATATCATTTTGGACTACATTAACTGCTGCTATCGCTTCCATTTCTATCCAAGACGGTAAAGGCCGTTTTTTTTAATAATTTCTCATCTAAGACAATAGGACAATGTAGTTAATCTCAAAAATTCTGAATTAATAATGGCAGGGGCATATAGAACCGAGGTCCTTCGTGCCCCGTAACGCCTGGTCCTATTTGCCCCGAAGGCATGCATACCGCAAAATTGTTTATAAGTACAATTTTTCTTTCCTAAACAAATAGGTTTATTTATGTAAAAACGCAGCTGATTGTTAGGCCAATCAATAGAGAATTATATCAGTGATTTTGTGACAAAAATACTAGTAGCAAATGAACTGTGCCATTATGTAAAAGACAGTCTGTAGATATATGCTTTTATGTTTCCTACTCCAATTTACCATTATTTAATTTTTTATAATTATTTTTATGCAAAAATTATAATTAATATAATTATTTTATGCACATTTTTTTAGTTTTTGCTTATAAAACCTAAACTAACGAAGCAATCTGAATGCTATTGAATATTGTTAGTTACCTATACTATAGTTTTTATTGTAAATTCGTTTATAAACAACTTACAAAATGTAATAAAATGTTTTTAACGGTATACAAGGACACCTAAATATGTATTCTTTGGAACAGAATAGTACATTTTGTAAGAAATCTTTCAAATTCACATTTGATGTCAAGATTTCGCATAAATATCAAAAAATGCAGGAACAAAAAAAGGAATGTCCACAGGTTTCACATCATTGTGATTCCGTGTATTCTTACCACTTTCTCACATGCTTAGGTTCGGTGTGAAAAGCAGCCGCTTCTGGTTTTTGACAATATTCAAAATTGCATACTTAAATATCCACTACCCTTCATATCCCGATCTTACCCCACTACTCGATCGCGTACGCGCGCTCGGCCGTTTTTGAACATGTTTGGAGGAACTTTTCACCTATTTCTTATCATTTTATCGGAAAATTAGAGTACACATTTTGTAGGATTATACTTCTACTTTTAAAATCCGGCTGAAAAATTAAAATCGAACTACCTCCAACGCATCCAGATATTTTGCAAAATACTGCTCAAAAAAATTCAAATTGCAATTGTACCAAAACTAATGGTTCGACAACGGCTGCTTTGTGCACACTAAAAATACATATAATTTACTACTTTTGTGCACAGGGTCAGCTGTACAACTTAAAAAATGGCGGAGTAATGAATTTTTTTAAAAACGCTAAATTTTCCGCCATATCCGGGTTTTCTTCGTTTCTAATTATCCAATCGTATCAATCAATCTATCATTTTATTCGTATTTCGATTTTCTACAAGTTGTCTTTTTATAGCATTCAGATTGCTTCGTAGTTTAGGTTTTATAAGCAAAAAACTAAAAAAATGCGTTTTTTTGCTGAAAAATTATTATAAAAAATTAAATAATGGTAAATTGGAGTATATAACTACAGAGTGTCTTTTATATGAAGGAACATTCCCTTTTCTACCAGTATTTTTGTCACAAACAAAACCTCTACTGATTGGGCTATGTATAAAATTTAAGATATGAAAAGGGCAGGACACTGGCAATTAAGAATTTTCTAAAATTATATACTTTAATCCACCAAAATATTACAAAAACTGACCTTAAAGTCGTGAAAACAATAATAAAAAACACATTTGCTTTTATATATGTTTAACAGTACTGTCAAACATAGAACGGAGTAATGCCCACCTCTAGCGGTGAAAACACGGTGAGAACCTACATTCATTTTAAAATAAATTGACTGATCCCGTGCGCCCCGCTGGTTCTCTTTACCCCAGTCTTCCCTACTCTGGACTATCTGCTAACAGAAAAAAAACGTGCCTATTATATTGTACATTCAATTCATTCCCGTATGTTTTCTAGTCAGTAATATCTGACAATCGTTTAGCATGATTTGTTTACATACTTTCATAATTTGTTTCATTTTTTACTATATTAGGGAATATTATTATTTTTTAAATATTTGTACGCATTTCTTATTCTTAATAATTATTACTAGCATTGTGCCTAAAGTGTTAATGAGGGGGAATGTAAAAGGTCTATTAGGTCAGCCGGACTTTTCCTTGTCCTTGCCTTTGTTCTTATCCTTATCCTTATCCTTATCCTTATCATATCCTTACCTTTATCGTTTTATTTTTATTTTTAATGTCATTGTCATTGTCATTGTCATTGTCATTATCTTTATCCTTGTCGTTGTCGTTGTTGTTGTCGGTGTCGTTGTCGTCGTTATCGTTATCATTATTATTGTTAAATTTGGACGTAACTCAAATCTAAAAATACCATTTGGTGAGTGACTACCTGCTGTTAACATAATCATTGTCACTACGTGTATAATAGAAAACAGTACTTTTTGTGGATTTTTGCCCCGATCTACCCGACTTGTCATTAATATAATCCACTAATGTCATGCCTGTTGTCTGTGTATAAGTTTTTTCAGCGTTTAGTTTACTGATATTCCGGCTTTTATATAATAACATTACAATTTCCGGTGCAGTTTAGTATAATGTGATTTTGATTTCTATAATTTACGACAGTTGCGGTACTAGATATCGAACAAAATGAATATTTTAGTGTCTTTTGTTATATCTTAATTTATACCAGCTGTCAATTTATTTTTAAATAATAAGTACCGTTTTTTGTATATCGCCGGGTGCACGAGATAGACAACTACTAATGATTTAAAAAATTTTTGTTACACCCTAAGTATATAAAACAATTTTACGACTCATTTTAATTGTTTTATTAAACAATAGAATTAAAATATTCGTTTTAAGGAAATTTGAATTTTTATGAGTTACATTAGAAATTATAGGATATCTCTTATTTTAAATATTTAATTGTGTGTTATTCGTTTAGTTTCTTTCTAATGTAATGTCTAGTTTTAATCCACAAAAATTATTATTTTTTGTTAAACGCTCTCGATATCTAAAGCGATTTTTTTTAATTATAACAGTTTCATTAATTGTGCATATCAACAAGTTGGGAGTTAAATATGATCCAAGTAAAGTTGATTGAATGTTCAACATTTCATTACTTTACCTCGAACCGTTTCGATAACATTGAACAAAAGTCATCTTCTTGTGCCACGAACGTCATTCTAAATTTCTTTCATTCCAGTGAACATTCTTTTAATCCTCTTGGGAACCTGTACTTTAAAACAATTTTTTTTTAAAGACCGCTCAGATCTCATGGTGATCCGGTCCGATAAAATGAATGAAACCACACTTATTTATAAACATAAATATTCAGGGTGTTTCAGAAAACATGGTCCGACGCTCGGGGGCAGATTCCTAACCCAAAAACACGATTATTTTTTCATATCAGCATGGGCCCGATTTCGCTTCGTTCCTTAGTTACAGGGTGTCAAAGTTTGAAACTAAGTTATGTTTTTCGCAAAAATCTAGATTTCCACTTGAGGGAATTAAATGCAATTTGGACAACTATTTACAACCAAATACACATTTCTAGGAATTATTATGTTGAACATGAATTAGAGGACCGGACTTATTTGCAAGCCCTTGGATTTAATCAAAGAAAAAATAGGTTCTCGGTTGAAATTTCTAGTTTTCACTTCGACCTATCATCTCGGGGATTCATAGTCCTAATAAAAATGTTGCTGAATTGATCACCAACATTTTAACTG
This sequence comes from Anoplophora glabripennis, assembly GCF_000390285.2. Taxonomy (NCBI): domain Eukaryota; kingdom Metazoa; phylum Arthropoda; class Insecta; order Coleoptera; family Cerambycidae; genus Anoplophora; species Anoplophora glabripennis. The sequence continues at coordinate 85,330 of NW_019417181.1, read as the reverse complement.
TCTCTTATAAGATAATCCTTTTTTACTCTTGATTCCTTTGACTATAGTAATTTCATTAATAACTTTTAATTACCTGACGGTATTGTAATAATCAGTTTGGATATGGTTTCTCTGTTTAGTTTAGCAATGTCTATAATACTTTATACAGAGCCATTGGGATCATATTGGTTCAAATTGTAGTATTACTTTACAATGATTCTTAGAGCTAGATGAATTTCTTTTTGAATCAACAGGATTTTCGTTTAATATCTAATGAAATTTATAAACAAATTTTAGGCATGCATTATAATTGACATATTCGTTAATAAGCTTTTAAGTTTCTCTTATGACTACTTATTTAAAATAGAGCATAAATATCTAATATTATAATTTTATTTTCCATGGCAACTTTTATATTGCCCACTGCGAATTTGCATTTGCAAATTGTTAAATAAAAAAAAATATAAGTTAGGCTCATATTTTTGGAACACCCTGTATAATATCTATTTTCATAAAATCATTAAACTTATAGAAAGGGTTCCTACAATTTTTAACAATTTTTATTTTCAAATCTCAATTTTAAGTATCTGTCTCACTTCAGATTAATTTATTTCAGTATGAATCTGATGATGACTCCGTTAAAGATAAGATGTGGAAACCTAGTGATGATTCTGAAAGCAGTATTGAACTGGAAAATGAAGAATCTTCTAATGACGAAAATGTATCTAGGATACTAAACGACAACAAAACTCCTTTAGTAGACGCNTTTTTCTGTTAGCAAATAGTCTAAAGTAGGGAAGACTGGGGTAAAGAGAACCAGCACGGGATCAGTCAATTTATTTTAAAATGAATGTAGGTTCTCACCGTGTTTTCACCGCTAGAGGTGGGCATTACTCCGTTCTATGTTTGACAGTACTGTTAAACGTATATAAAAGCAAATGTGATTTTTATGATTGTTTTCACGACTTTAAGGTAAGTTTTTGTAATATTTTGGTGGATTAAAGTATATAATTTTAGAAAATTCTTAATTGCCAGTGTACGCCCTTTTCATATATGAAATTTTATACATAGGCCAATCAATAGAGGTTTTGTTTGTGACAAAAATACTAGTAGCAAAGGGAATGTGCCTTCATATAAAAGACACTCTGTAGATATATACTCCAATTTACCATTATTTAATTTTTTATAATAATTTTTCAGCAAAAAAACGCATTTTTTTAGTTTTTTGCTTATAAAACCTAAACTAACGAAGCAATCTGAATGCTCTAAATAGACAACTTGTAGAAAATCGAAATACGAATAAAATGAGAGGTTGATTGATACGATCGGATAATTAGAAACGAAGAAAACCCAGATATGGCGGAAAATTTAGCGTTTTTAAAAAAAATCATTACTCCGCCATTTTTTAAGTTGTACAGCTGACCCTGTGCACAAAAGTAGTAAATAGTAGTAAAACTTTGATAAAGTGAGTCCATTTGTTCTTTCAAAAGAATGGTTTAGTTGATCATTTAAAGAATGTGAAGAAAATTAAAGAAGGATTGTTCATCGAAAATGTGTCTATTCAACAAGCTAGGAGGCTTTTAGCCTTAGAAAAGATGGGAGACTATCATGTAACTGTAACCACACAGAACCCTAAATACCTCAAAAGGTGTAATCTATTGTCGGGATCTATTAAATTGTTCAGTTGAGGAAATGAAGGAAAGCTTATTAGCAGAAGGTATAATAGATGTTCGAAGAATAAAAACAAGGAGAGATGGGATAATGATAGACACTCCTAATCACATTTTAAAGTTTAATAAGCCAACACTTCCATCTGAAATTAAGGTAGCTTTTTATGTTCTAAAAGTTCGACCGTATATTCCTAGTCCCTTGAGATGTTTTAACTGTCAACGATTCGGTCACATAAATGCTAAATGTCCTAATGAAACTGTTTGTGCCTGTGGAAAACCTCCTCACTCTGAACAACCTTGTGTAGAGCCAATATGCGTTAACTGTGGTGGCATGCATCTCGCGACATTCAAAGACTGTCCGAAAATGAGAGAAGAAAGAACTATACAACAAGTAAAGGTGTTGGAAAAACTGAGTTATCAAGACGCTAAAAAGAGAATAGTTCCGAATAACAATTTAAGTCTTACTTACGCACAAGTTGCCAGTAGCGAAAACGCAATCAAAATTGCAATTCAAGAAATAATGCCAGAATTACGTCAAATAGTTGGAGATAAAATTAGGGAAAGTATGCGAGAAACTGAAAGAGTTAGTTCTGAAATAGCAAGTGATAAAACGATAAATAGGGATATGGGACCGCCACGAGCTGCGTTGACTGAGAAAAGGAAAAAGAGAGCTAGTTCGTAGTTTTTGTCTATTTTCAAACTGATCCAAATATATTCAAAATGGATAATCATACCATACTACAATGGAATTGCAAGGGGTGTATACGCCATTACTGTGAATTAAAAATGATATTATCTGAAGTGACACCGCAGCAGCCCTACTCGCTTAGAGGTTATCACATATTTCGGAAAGATGATCCACCGGACCTAAGAGCAAAAGGAGGAGTAGCTATCCTTGTAAAACAAAATTTTAACTGTACACATATTAACCTAAACACTAATTTACAGGCTGTAGCGATTCGTATTACTTCTCCGTTAACGTTGACAATATGCAACATTTACTTACCGCGTTTTGATTGGCAAATGAATGATATCTCAGAAATAATTGGTCAACTGCCTTTTCCCTTTCTTTTATTAGGAGATTTTAACACCCACAATCCGTTATGGCTCTCTTTAGTTGAACAACTTTTAGCCGATGAAAATTTAGTTTTGCTTAATACGGGAACCCCCACATACTTTAATTCAAGATCGTCTAGCTTTTTAGTTATAGATCTGCCAATTGCTTCTTCTCAGCTTGCTGCACGTTTAAGATGGCAAACTATGGACCATCTCTATGGAAGCGATCATTTTTCTATCTTAATTGACACGGGAATAATTAGCTCAAATATTAGTGCACCAATAAGATGGCAACTTTCTCGTGCAGATTGGGGCATATTCGAACAGAATATTAATAATATAATCCTTAGCGGCTCAACTGAAAACGATATCAGTCAGGCCCGGTCTGGCTCTTTCAGGGGCCGTCGGGAAAAATCTAAATCGGGGCCTATTTGGTTTTGTCTGTTATTAGGGTGCATATCAACTCTCCCAAGGAAAAGTGTCGTATCTCAAATTTGGTTATACTGAGATAATTGCATTTGAATAGTTGAGAATAATAATGTTCGTTATTTTTTTTATTACAACAGCTAAATCGTACTTCTTTAACAAAGTAATTATTGTTTAGGTTTTAATTAATTATTGATGATCTAAATAAAATAGGTTAGGATAAGAAAAAAATGGATTTTGAATGTTACTACAGTTTTCGTCGACAAAATTTTTAATTGAGGAGCAACTTGCTACATTAATAAGGTATAGAAAAATGAAACATTTTCTATTTTTAGATAAAAAAATATTTGTTAATAATTAATAATGACATAAAAGGAAAATTTATTACGATTCAGTCAGTCATCTTCTTGGTCAATATTACTTTCTTCCTGGTAGTTAATCTTACTAGCAGGCCGAAGGGAGTTCTAAAATCCGTGGTACATCGGTGGTATCAAATTAGCCTTACACAGACCGAAAAGACCGCTTAATTTTTTACTATCAATTGGTACCTTGATACAATTTTGGAAAATGATATTCTTCGCGTTTGCATGTGTTTTTTGTTTGTAAGTCTAGTTTTTTATGATTTTCTCCAAAATTATACACAAAAAATTCTTTATTGGGAGACTTTGGATCGGTAGATTTCTCTCATTTTGCTGATTTTTACAGCCTCTCTAGTAATATATTTTTTCCAGTTTTGTTTCTTTATCATTGGTTTAAAAGTTACAAAATCTTCTTGAGACATTTCCTTTACTTTGTACTGTGGGGCAGTAACTTTGGCCATTTTTATTAGACTAATCCACTGATCAGGAGTGACGTTTTTTGCAACTTTAACCACATCATGCTGTCATTTTCCTTCTGCGTGTGGCCAATTTCAAGAAAACGGTGTTATTTCCAAATCCAAAGTCATTGATACATAAGCAAACATCGCAAAAACAAAACGATTACGGTTTTGACCACCGCAATTGTCGGAATAAAGAATAACCTTTCGTATGCCATTTTTTAAACACTTTTTAAAAAGATCCATAGACAACTTCCAATTTCATCCGGTCCTCTTTGAATATTTGATCAATAGCCTTGATTGCTGCCAAAGTCATAAATTGTAAAGTTGTATGTATTNAACAAGTTGGGAGTTAAATATGATCCAAGTAAAGTTGATTGAATGTTCAACATTTCATTACTTTACCTCGAACCGTTTCGATAACATTGAACAAAAGTCATCTTCTTGTGCCACGAACGTCATTCTAAATTTCTTTCATTCCAGTGAACATTCTTTTAATCCTCTTGGGAACCTGTACTTTAAAACAATTTTTTTTTAAAGACCGCTCAGATCTCATGGTGATCCGGTCCGATAAAATTAATGAAACCACACATTTATAAACATAAATATTCAGGGTGTTTCAGAAAACATGGTCCGACGCTCGGGGGCAGATTCCTAACCCAAAAACAAGATTATTTTTTCATATCAGCATGGGCCCGATTTCGCTTCGTTCCTTAGTTACAGGGTGTCAAAGTTTGAAACTAAGTTATGTTTTTCGCAAAAATCTAGATTTCCACTTGAGGGAATTAAATGCAATTTGGACAACTATTTACAACCAAATACACATTTCTAGGAATTATTATGTTGAACATGAATTAGAGGACCGGACTTATTTGCAAGCCCTTGGATTTAATCAAAGAAAAAATAGGTTCTCGGTTGAAATTTCTAGTTTTCACTTCGACCTATCATCTCGGGGATTCATAGTCCTAATAAAAATGTTGCTGAATTGATCACCAACATTTTAACTGTCTCTTATAAGATAATCCTTTTTTACTCTTGATTCCTTTGACTATAGTAATTTCATTAATAACTTTTAATTACCTGACGGTATTGTAATAATCAGTTTGGATATGGTTTCTCTGTTTAGTTTAGCAATGTCTATAATACTTTATACAGAGCCATTGGGATCATATTGGTTCAAATTGTAGTATTACTTTACAATGATTCTTAGAGCTAGATGAATTTCTTTTTGAATCAACAGGATTTTCGTTTAATATCTAATGAAATTTATAAACAAATTTTAGGCATGCATTATAATTGACATATTCGTTAATAAGCTTTTAAGTTTCTCTTATGACTACTTATTTAAAATAGAGCATAAATATCTAATATTATAATTTTATTTTCCATGGCAACTTTTATATTGCCCACTGCGAATTTGCATTTGCAAATTGTTAAATAAAAAAAAATATAAGTTAGGCTCATATTTTTGGAACACCCTGTATAATATCTATTTTCATAAAATCATTAAACTTATAGAAAGGGTTCCTACAATTTTTAACAATTTTTATTTTCAAATCTCAATTTTAAGTATCTGTCTCACTTCAGATTAATTTATTTCAGTATGAATCTGATGATGACTCCGTTAAAGATAAGATGTGGAAACCTAGTGATGATTCTGAAAGCAGTATTGAACTGGAAAATGAAGAATCTTCTAATGACGAAAATGTATCTAGGATACTAAACGACAACAAAACTCCTTTAGTAGACGCACAAACGTCTGTTAATAAAAAACGTTCACGTTGGAGGAAGTCAGATCCATCTAAATGGACAAGAAATGTTGAGAGAGAAAAAATGTATGGCTGTTTTATGTATAAATCAAAAAAAGGTTTGAGGCCAGCAAAAGCTCCACAAGAAGTGAACTGTGGATCTTGTAAATTTAAATGTGGAGCTATATTCACTGAGGAGGATAGAGTTAACATTTGTAAAAGATTCTGGTTTCTCTCAGATTACAAGAGACAGAAAGATTTTATTTTAAAATGTGTCGATCGAAAATTGCCCGCACGGCCTTCAGCAAACGTTCCTGAAAATAAAAGGAGGAAATGCAGCAGAACATTTCATTTCATAAAAAATGACACAAGACATAGAGTTTGTCAGCACTTTTTCCAAAAGACCTTAAATATTAGTAATGGTCCGATAAATAAAGCTTTTCAGGGCTTCAGTGAAGGTTTTTTTATAGCAGAAGATAGACGTGGCAAAAAACCTCCACACAATAAAACAAACGAAGAAGACGTGGCGTTTGTAAAACAGCACATAGAGATGTTTCCAACAATGGAATCCCATTATTGTAGGAAAAATACTCAAAGGCGTTATTTAGATGCGAACTTGTCTACTAGAAAAATGTATTTTTTATACGTTGAGTTCTGCAAACAAAATAATAGGTTGCCGTTGTCTCATTCAATGTACAGAAAAATTTTCTGCACATGCTATAATCTGTCCTTTTTTGTGCCTAAGAAGGACCAGTGTGCTCTCTGTAATAAGTATACAGATTCTAAAAAAACAGGATCACTATCTGAAGAAGTTGAGACTGCTTATAATGAGCATATTATCAGAAAAAAAGAAGCTAACCTTGCCAAAGAAGAAGATAAAATCAGATCTGAAAATGACCCCACCTTTATGTCCGTTACACTAGATCTACAACGTGTACTTCAAATCCCCTTTGGCGAAGAATCACTTTTATATTATTGCCGAAAACTTTGCATCTACAATTTCACTATTTATGAATCTAAATTTCCCAATGAGGCATACTGTATTCTGTGGTCTGAGGTGAATGGAAAAAGAGGCAGTAGTGAAATTGGTACTGCTTTAATGCATTGGATTAACAAACTTCCACAAACTGTTAAAGAAATATCTCTGTTCTCTGACACATGTGGAGGTCAAAACAGAAATCAGCACATATCAGCACTATTACTTTTCCTCACTCAAACTACCCACATCAATATCATTGAACAACAATTTTTAGAATCGGGTCACTCATTTATGGAAGTGGATAGCATGCATAGTGCTATAGAGAGAGAAAAACGTTATGTATCCGTTCACTCAATTATAGACTGGATGAATATCATGCGTAGGGCAAGATCTAAAAGAATACGGAAATCTGCAAATCCGTATCATGTAAATCAGTTGCATTTTTCTGACATGTATGACCTCAAAGACCTCTCCAAACGTATGATTAAAAATCGACTAAAAGATGAACATGGTAATACAATTAAATGGCTTCAAATTAAATGTTTGCGCTATGAAAAAGCAAATCCCGGTATAATAAAATTCCGTTACAGCCATAATGGTCCCTATACCATTTTGAATGTATATGGAAGAGGTCGTCAACATGTTGTAAAAGACATTAAAAAAGCTTATACTGAGCATTTGCCTATTAGTGTTTTAAAAAAGCAGGATTTATTAAAACTTTGTCGCAAAGAAATCATACCTGAGGAACTGCATGCATGGTATGAATCACTTCCTACGGACAAAAACATAAAAGACTACACAGCTGAACCGGCCATTCATGACGAGGAGGAA
>NW_019417181.1:61975-72992 GCF_000390285.2 Anoplophora glabripennis | reverse complement strand
CTTCATAAAAATTCGGCGTTTTGATCAAAACAAAAAACAATCTTTTTACATGTGAAAGTCGTGAAATTGTACACAATATATTTAAATTTCTGTTAGGGAAATTGCAAGAAACAGTGGCAGAGGCAGCTCACATTAGTATGAGTACACTGAACAATATTGTGAAGCAAGGGAAAAATATTGCAAATTGTGAAACTTCATCATTCTACTCGGCACGGAACTGACGACTATTTATGGAACGTCATGACATCCAAGACTTTAAATATAACAATACCATGAAGAGGATCAACCAATTGTTTATATGGATGAAACATACATTCATTTTTCGTGAATCCAAGAAAAGACCTGTATCAGAAGGACAATGTTTAGATGTAGTTCATGCTTGATGAGAAAATGATTTTATATCAAACGCTAAACTATTTTTTAAGTTAAAAAGTAAGTCAAAGTAAGACATACAATGATTACAACCGAATGCAAGCAGTTGGGAAATATGACTTCTTTAATAATTGCAAATTTTAAGACTGTTATGATACATTTTATGTACTTATTTCTAAGAAAATGTAATTGAAATTTTTTATCTAAAACATTCTAATGCACGAAGGTTAATTGTGCAAAAGGCATTTTTTATATTTACTCAGGAAATGAAATAAAAACATAAGTACCTAATGGAAATTATTAAATTTATAAGTACATGCAATTTAAAATGAATAAGAATAATACATTAACTTAAATTAAAAGAAAGGAAAAAACATAAAACGGAAAATAAATTCAACAGATTAGAAAGCAACAAATTTCACCATTGCAAAATACTTATTCTATACCTAATTGCTTGATCACATTTAGGTGCATGTAATACCTCAGAAGTAATAAATAAAACATAATACAAATAAAATGTACCTAGTTAATGTTATAACAGGACCAGCATTTAATATGTTGCCGCTGTCAAACATAATAGTATTAATATATTTTTAATTTTAATAATTGCTCATTAATGCTTTTGAAATAAATAGAAACATAGGTACCTATTTTCTTTAAAATTGCACATATTTTAAGATTAGTTGTATTAGAATTAGAAAGGATGGGATAAAATTAATAAACTGGTAAAGCAGAAAAGCTAAATCTTTGCCCTAATAAAAACAATTACGTTATCGTTACTATTTATGTTTTTAGAAATTAATGTACCAGCCGACCCGAGTATGTTTAGAATTAATTCTTACAGTTTGGTTTCTGGAAAAAAACACTATATGAATGAACGTATGTTATTATAATAACTTATTATTGTTTCCAAAAGCATTTTAAAGTAAATAAAAAATTAACATCAGCTTTATGTTATTCATTATGAAGTGACATCAATCATACTATATGGTTAATGTGGTCCTTCACTCCATAAAGCAGTGCCGCGATAACTATACGTCGGCATGGTGGTCTGTGGTCGACAATGTCGACATCATTTATAAATTGCTTATAACGAGACATCGGAAACTTTGTGGTGACGGTCAAATAAATAAACAGTAGTAACCTATATCAAGCTATAGTAAGTGGCAATACGCATTGCAGTAGCAGAAATAGGCTAAATCTGTGGTCAAGCCGTATGCAGCTTTATGCTTACAATGCTACTTAATGCCATAAAACACTTGCCATACACTCGACCAAGGAAACGTCAAACTCATTTATACACGCGCAAACAGCAATGAAATGCACGACCACTGCTGACAGGGCAGGCATTAGGGTCCCGTTAAATATGTATCAAATAAACTGATGGGTGCGAAGCTTCAGATCAGAGGCGAACATGTACATGTTATTGTACAATGATACGGATAGTGGGGTTACTAAAATGTGAAGTAATTGATGCTCGCCACCATAAGTAAAAATTTGAGCAAAGTGAAAGACTTCCATTTATATACCTACATTCAAATTATCGGAAACGGAAGAGATAAGTAATTACAGAAAACATTATCATATTTCTAAAATAAATACACCCATTTTTAATGGTTTAAGTAGAACAAATAACTTGGTAAATAGAAATCAATATTACATGAAATAATTTTATATAACCCTAACTTAAATATTATCACCGATCACCAGGCCCGGTCTGGCTCTTTCAGGGGCCGTCGGGAAAAATCTAAATCGGGGCCTATTTGGTTTTGTCTGTTATTAGGGTGCATATCAACTCTCCCAAGGAAAAGTGTCGTATCTCAAATTTGGTTATACTGAGATAATTGCATTTGAATAGTTGAGAATAATAATGTTCGTTATTTTTTTTATTACAACAGCTAAATCGTACTTCTTTAACAAAGTAATTATTGTTTAGGTTTTAATTAATTATTGATGATCTAAATAAAATAGGTTAGGATAAGAAAAAAATGGATTTTGAATGTTACTACAGTTTTCGTCGACAAAATTTTTAATTGAGGAGCAACTTGCTACATTAATAAGGTATAGAAAAATGAAACATTTTCTATTTTTAGATAAAAAAATATTTGTTAATAATTAATAATGACATAAAAGGAAAATTTATTACGATTCAGTCAGTCATCTTCTTGGTCAATATTACTTTCTTCCTGGTAGTTAATCTTACTAGCAGGCCGAAGGGAGTTCTAAAATCCGTGGTACATCGGTGGTATCAAATTAGCCTTACACAGACCGAAAAGACCGCTTAATTTTTTACTATCAATTGGTACCTTGATACAATTTTGGAAAATGATATTCTTCGCGTTTGCATGTGTTTTTTGTTTGTAAGTCTAGTTTTTTATGATTTTCTCCAAAATTATACACAAAAAATTCTTTATTGGGAGACTTTGGATCGGTAGATTTCTCTCATTTTGCTGATTTTTACAGCCTCTCTAGTAATATATTTTTTCCAGTTTTGTTTCTTTATCATTGGTTTAAAAGTTACAAAATCTTCTTGAGACATTTCCTTTACTTTGTACTGTGGGGCAGTAACTTTGGCCATTTTTATTAGACTAATCCACTGATCAGGAGTGACGTTTTTTGCAACTTTAACCACATCATGCTGTCATTTTCCTTCTGCGTGTGGCCAATTTCAAGAAAACGGTGTTATTTCCAAATCCAAAGTCATTGATACATAAGCAAACATCGCAAAAACAAAACGATTACGGTTTTGACCACCGCAATTGTCGGAATAAAGAATAACCTTTCGTATGCCATTTTTTAAACACTTTTTAAAAAGATCCATAGACAACTTCCAATTTCATCCGGTCCTCTTTGAATATTTGATCAATAGCCTTGATTGCTGCCAAAGTCATAAATTGTAAAGTTGTATGTATTTTACTTTTATAATAAAAATCGCTGACTTCTGACTTGGGTGTTACTAACACCTTCTGCAAATCAAAGCATGCTGTTATTAGAGATTTATCATTTTTCGACAATTCTTTATCAATGTTTTTCAGATTTCGAACCGCGATTTTCTTTAAATTATGATTATTATAATCATCATTTTTTCTGTTCTCTTCTTAGGATCTGTATTCTTATAGGTACAAAACAGGGAAAGAAAGCTATATTAAATTTCGAATTCTCTCGTTTTTTTCTTCAGGCCCACGGCTTATAGATAAAGAAGTTATTAGTTTAAAGGGATTACGGTTTGGAATATATATTTATTTCTCTCTTTCTTTCCTGTGGGTACACTGTTTATAGGGGTATAGGGCAAAATAATAAAATTTGTGTCATTTTTTTGACTTGGGAAAATCCCATATCTACAAAAGATTCAATTTTCATTTTTACATTCTTCTTTTCTCTTTTCCACTTACGGTGGCTATATCTCAAGAATTTACAAAAAATTTTCTTATACTTTTAGCGCCTCGTTAGCCGTTTGGGGAGCTATCTTCTAAAATAAGTCGGGTTTTGCCGACTTCCCGACCTAGCCAGACCGGGCCTGATATCAGTAGGTTTACGCAAAATATGATAGAAGCTGCTGAAAGAGCTGTACCCTGTAGCAGCGGAAGATCATTAAAGAAAACGGTTCCGTGGTGGAATGAACAAGTTAAAGACGCTATTGTGAAAAAAAACGAGCGTTCAATCGTTTTCGTAAATACCCTACTTCTGAAAATCTTATACTGTTTAAGTAGTCTCGGGCCCAGACTCGACGCACAATCCTGGAAAGCAAGCGTTCATCTTGGAACAACTACGTAGGGTCAATGACAAGTCAGACGTCAACATCAGAAGTATGGCGTAAAATTAGAGCAATNATCATTTTTCGACAATTCTTTATCAATGTTTTTCAGATTTCGAACCGCGATTTTCTTTAAATTATGATTATTATAATCATCATTTTTTCTGTTCTCTTCTTAGGATCTGTATTCTTATAGGTACAAAACAGGGAAAGAAAGCTATATTAAATTTCGAATTCTCTCGTTTTTTTCTTCAGGCCCACGGCTTATAGATAAAGAAGTTATTAGTTTAAAGGGATTACGGTTTGGAATATATATTTATTTCTCTCTTTCTTTCCTGTGGGTACACTGTTTATAGGGGTATAGGGCAAAATAATAAAATTTGTGTCATTTTTTTGACTTGGGAAAATCCCATATCTACAAAAGATTCAATTTTCATTTTTACATTCTTCTTTTCTCTTTTCCACTTACGGTGGCTATATCTCAAGAATTTACAAAAAATTTTCTTATACTTTTAGCGCCTCGTTAGCCGTTTGGGGAGCTATCTTCTAAAATAAGTCGGGTTTTGCCGACTTCCCGACCTAGCCAGACCGGGCCTGATATCAGTAGGTTTACGCAAAATATGATAGAAGCTGCTGAAAGAGCTGTACCCTGTAGCAGCGGAAGATCATTAAAGAAAACGGTTCCGTGGTGGAATGAACAAGTTAAAGACGCTATTGTGAAAAAAAACGAGCGTTCAATCGTTTTCGTAAATACCCTACTTCTGAAAATCTTATACTGTTTAAGTAGTCTCGGGCCCAGACTCGACGCACAATCCTGGAAAGCAAGCGTTCATCTTGGAACAACTACGTAGGGTCAATGACAAGTCAGACGTCAACATCAGAAGTATGGCGTAAAATTAGAGCAATATCGGGTTCAAGACCTCCACCAGTGTTAACATCTTTGCATATTAATGACAGCATAGTCTCTTCAGCATCAGATATTGCAGAGATTTTAGTTACACATTTTGAATTAACAAGTAGCACCCAAAATTATGATAGTGCTTTTCTAAATAATAACAATGTCCAGGAATTTTCATACAAATCAGACTCTAGATTACAATACCTTTTTTTCCTTGACAGGGTTCCTTATGCTTTTATTGAACATCTGCCCTATGAATCTAAAGAACTATTGTTAAATTTTTATAATAAGATCTGGACGGAAGACCAGTATCCCAATCAATGGAGACATGCCATAGTGGTACCAATATTAAAAGAAGGGAAGAACCCTACGTCTCCATTAAATTATAGACCTATTAGTCTTACGTGTTGTCTTAGCAAGGTGCTAGAGAAAATGGTGAACAATAGGTTGGTGCAGTGGTTGGAGGTAAAAAATCTATTGGATATCCACCAGGCAGGATTCCGCAGATATCATTCTAGGATGGATCATTTAATTTACCTTGAACATGCTATTCAGAATAGCTTCAGAGATAGGGAACATCTTGTTGCTGTGTTTTTTGATCTTGAAAAAGCATTTGACATGACATGGCGCTATGGAATTATGCGTACTCTCTATAACTGGGGCCTTCGAGGCAGCCTCCCCTCCTTTATACAATCTTTTTTAATGGAACGTAGATTTCGTGTTCGAGTAGGAAATAGTTTATCATCTGTCAAAACTTTAGAAAATGGAGTTCCGCAAGGGTCAACCCTAAGTGTTACACTGTTGGCAATAGCAGTAAATAATATAGCGTCCTCTATTGAACCCTCTGTGTGAAAATGCCTGTATGTAGATGACTTGGCGATATTTTTCTCTGTAAAAACAATGCCAGCTATTAACACTGTTCTACAAAGAGCAAATGATCAAATAGACAATAATGCACGTTCATTAGGTTATAAGTTCTCTGCCAGCAAGACATCATGTATTCACTTCTGCAGATTGCGTAAGCCGCATCGCGAACCAAAACTGTATCTTAATGGTACTCTTATAATATCTAGACCTGTTATTAAATTTTTGGGTTTAACGTTCGACAGCAAACTCACATGGTCGCACCACATAGATGACCTAGTAACCAGATGCAAAAATGCTTTAAATGTCATCAAATAGCAATGAGAGTGTATAAATCGTTGGTATTATCTAAAATGGACTATGGTTGTATAGTCTACTCTTCAGCTAGACAATCGCGCCATTATTCTATGGCTAGAAATTGGCCTCAATGATTTGGGATCGAGGGGGATTATCCCTCTTTATCCTGCCTCATCTCGTGTAGGCCTGGACAGCCTTCGTAGGTGGGCCCCATCCGTCGTCTACCCCGACCGCAAATGCGGCCGGTGTAGGCGCTTTGTGGGACCTCCTTTTGTCCTGGCTGGGCCCCGCCGGCTAGGGCCCTTTCTTCTGGCAACTAGACAATCGGTACTGAAGCGTCTAGATTCTATCCATCATGCCGGAATTAGGTATGCTACTGGTGCTTTCTATATCAGGCCAATAAAAAGTATTTGCTGTGAATCAGGGACACCACCACTAAAATTTCGAAGATGCTTCTTTCCTATATGTTAAATATCCGTGTGCAACCTAGTCACTCTAATCATTTTATATTAAATAGTGACATAAGTAAGTACGACAGGCGTCCAACGATAACTAGACCTTTTTATGTACGTGGTCGTGAACTACTTAATACCATCAGTTTTCAACTGCCTGATTCTTTTCACATTGGTTGGTGTGAGATATCCCCGTGGATTATAAAACAATCAATATGTCGTTTTGATCTAAATGCTATGAATAAAGATATGACTTCCCCCCTGTTATACAAAAAAGTATTTCTGGAGATTCTAAATGACTATGAAGATGCAAAAGTAATATACACAGACGGATCATAGACAAGAACACGAGTAGGAAGTGCTATAACCTGTGAGGGAAACACATCTTCTTGGCTTCTTCCACCTGATACATCGATCTTTAAAGCAGAATTATATGCAATTCTGCAAGCATTATGGTTCTGTCGGATGTCAAACGATGAAAATAGTTTTCTCATAGTATCTGATTCCTTAAGTGCATTCGAAGGAATCTGTAACATACACTCCAAAGATCCTTTAATCCAATGTATTCTCGTTAACCTGTATTGCCTTCAGCAAGAAAACAAAATAGTAACGTTCTATGGGTTCCAAGCCACATCGGAAAGAAGGTAATGATTTAGCTGACAGAGCAGCACGTCAGACTTCTGAGAGACCAGGTGTTGTAGATTTTAGAAAAATGAGACCTGACGATGTGAAACTTATTATAAAATCAAACATTCTAGATTTATAGCAGGATGAATGGAGTAATACTCAAGCGAAGTAAAAAAATATTAAGCCCTTAGTAGCTCCTTGGAAACCAAATGTTGTATTAACAAGAAGAGAGCGGGTTGTTCTTACCCGATTGAGTACAGGACATACATCATTGACGTCGTCATACTTACTTACTGGTGATGAAATACCTCAATGTGCAAGCTGTAATGTTCCACTTACAGTGGTACATTTTCTTGAGGAATGTCAACATCATTCTCATCCGAGGAGAAAATATGAACTTCATGGTATTTTAAATAATATGCTAAATAGCTCCGGGCGGAAACTTAAGTGTTTTGGAATTTTTAAAAGAAATAGGCATATACAATAAAATTTAGTACATTTTATTTACTACATACAGCTAATGACCATGAAGTCGATGCCGTATGTAGTAAATAATAATAATAATAATAANTATAATTTTTGTACATTAGCACTGCATTATAAAACATAGATCAACTGCTAGTAATTCGATTAATATCACTCAGTACATATATCAAACCTTACATAACGGAGGTCAAGTGGGCGTTAATAGGTATATTTTGGTCAAAAAAGTATCCGGAATTTGTTAATAAAACATATTCAATTAACCATCAAATTAATTTTGTCTCCTTCAAAAAAGGCTCCATTTGAGGCTTACACTTTTTCCAACGAATAACTCAGTCCGGGAAAGAGGAAAAAGTCATCAGAGGTCATATCCGGCGAATATGAAGGCTGGTCGATGACATTCGTTGAGTTTTTAATAATAATAATAATACTCTAATAATAATCTTTATTATTCCAACAGGAGGAAACCCAATTACAGGAATAAGAAAACATGACAAAAGTATAATAATTACAATAATTTGTGATGCATGTACCTACACCTATAGACATACATAAATAAATATATACATATAAATCAAAGTACTGCTAATAGATGAAAAATTTACAAAAAAAACAAAAAACAACGTTTCAACATGATACAAACGAAATGTAATTTACAAAATATATAAGTCAACACAATATCACGTTAAACGAGCCACCCAGCTATATATACTCTTTAATGCATCACTATGTATATCACAGTTAGATGCAATTTTATTATAAAGCCCACACATCAGTGAGATAGGAGACTTTGTTAAAATGTTTGTACGAGGAGCAGCACAGTAAAACAGAGCTTGCTGTCTAGAATTCTCACGAGGTATCAAAAAATTTATTTTTTCTAAAAGTTCAGGACAATCAATATTGTTATTTAAGATGTTGTACAGAAATCGAATCAACATAATATTACGTCTGGTTTCCAGTGAATCCAAATTAAATCTGTTAAGCAGTTGATTCTGGGGAAAACCTCTGGGAGGATAAGACCCATCTTTCAAATAAGATAAAAATTTTAAAAACTGTCTCTGAACTGATTCCAACCGCTGACAATGAACTTGATAAATTGGATACCATATAATCGAGCCATATTCCAGTTTAGATCTCACAAGAGCACAAAACAGGGTTTTGAAAGTGCTTGTACTGGAAAAATCCCGGCAGTTACGATAAATAAAGCCATACGATTTAAAGGCACCAGAAACAATGCTATTGATATGATCAATAAAAGTAAGCTTACTGTCAAAGTATATACCCAAATCCTTGAATACTTCTATTCTACCAACAACACTATCACCAATGGAGTAGTTATAAATGGGAAAGCTAGTCTTGCGAGTGTAAGTCATTACATGGCATTTAGATATNATATATACATATATATATATACACATATATACATACATACACACATACATAATTAAATATACTACTAATAGATAAAAAAAATTACAAAAAAGAAAATAGTAACGCAGCATCATGATACAAACAAAATGTAATTTACAAAAAATACAAGACAACACAAAATCACGTTAAGCGAGCCACCCAACTACATATACTCTTTAATGCATCACTATGTATATCACAGTTAGAAGCGATTTTATTATAAAGCCCACACATCAATGATATGGGAGACTTTGTTAAAATATTTGTACGAGAAGCAGCACAGTAAAACAGAGCTTGCTGTCTAGAATTCTCACGAGGTATCAAAAAATTTATTTTTTCTAAAAGTTCAGGACAATCAATATTGTTATTTAAGATGTTGTACAGAAAACGAATCAACATAATATTGCGTCTAGTTTTCAGTGAATCAAAATTAAATCTGTTAAGCAGTTGATTCTGGGGAAAACCTCTGGGAGGATAAGACTCATCTTGCAAATAAGACAAAAATTTTAAGAACTGTCTTTGAACTGATTCCAACCGCTGACAATGAACTTGATAAGTTGGATACCATATCATCGAGCCATATTCCAGTTTAGATCTCACAAGAGCACAAAACAAGGTTTTAAATGTGCTTGTACTGGAAAAATCCCTGCAGTTATACAGGGTGTTTCAGTTCGAGTGAATCAAATTTTAACCACAGATAGAACTCGATAAGTAATTAAGAATTGCCTTATAAACCAAGACACTTTACCGATTTCAAACAAGTAAGTAGGTTATTATAGCCGGTGCTGAGACTCCCCCCTCCACTTTCGACCTTGGGATGACCTTGAGTGACCTTGAGATGACCTTGGATGACGTCATACGTGACCTGCATGACATTGATATAGGTCACGGTGACCTTTATTTGACCTCTGCACATGGGAGGAGGCATTCGACATTGAATGACTTTCAAGTGACGTCATGGCAGGTGGTGACCTTCATTTGACCCCTGCAGAGTTAAATAGTATTGACAATTATTGTATCAATCACCTTGACTGATCTCTGTAATTACCGTACATGGAAGTGCATTACATTGGGTTGATATAGATGTGACGTATTCTATTGTTTGTGAAAGGGATTTTCTGTGACATCATCCGTGACCCAGATGACATTGATAGAGGTCACGGTGACCTTCGTTTGACCTCTACATATTGGAGGATCCATATGACATTGAATGACTTTCAAGTGACGTCATGGCAGGTGGTGACCTTCGTTTGACCCCCGCCAAGTTAAATAGTACTGAATTATTGTGTCAATCACCTTGAATGACCTCTGTAATTGCCATACATGGAAGTGCATTTCACTGGGGTGACGTTAGTATTAGTTATTGATTAAAATATTGAGACAGTGAGACAGCGTCTCCTTATTTTTAATGCAAATATGAAGAAAATAACTGAAATATGAAGAAATTCTTGATTTTGCGAACAAAATTCTGCTTTGTTATAATTCATTTCTTCAATGCTATACCGCACTGAATAATATGAAATGATACTTTAAAATTAAACAGACCTGTTACAAACACCGAAAATAACAGTGAAATTCATAATTAAAACGTTGTTAAGTTACAATAAGTTGCATCTTATATCAATATCATACAAGTATGCAGTACAATTACAACGGCACCATACAATGGGTGGATTTGTCCCTATACAATTTCTGCATCGCACGCTAATCCATTTACTGCTTTATATAGTTTATGCTTTCTGTCACAAAGCATATATGTAGTTTATGAAAAAAATTTTATTCAGACATAAAAAAAGTCCGTGCATGAGGTAATTGGTGCTCCAACTATCGCGGCTGATATGCAACAAATAGGTATGTGTG
>NW_019417181.1:33468-61316 GCF_000390285.2 Anoplophora glabripennis | reverse complement strand
AATAATTTCGTATATTCGCATCACCGCATCAATGCGAATTGGGAATGAATCGGTCTCAACTGATTCTCGTGTCCGATACAGGTCGATGAGATACGATGCATTAGAAACAGTTTAGTGCATAGGAAACTAAATATTGAAATGATTTATATGAAATTGTGGAGTCTGAAACAAACTTATAATGTAAAAAGTAATTGTCAGAGTGATGTGTGTTTCGTATTGTCAGGGTAAAGTGTATTTCGTATTTAAATGTTGAATCCTTTGACCGAAAATAAATTTAAACATTGATTAATTTGAAAATAATGTGATGCTCAACTTGAGGCCAAATATATTATTGCTTCGTTTCTGCTGAAGTTCATGGTTCTGCAAAAAAATTAATTTATAGATGTTTGCAAAAAATTTGCAAATCTTGCCGTGTGGTATATTGACAGGTAATTACCTCCTCTTAAATTAATTTATAAATTAATAAATAAAACACAAAAGCAATTTGTGCTTTGACTGCTGCTACTGTGTAAAAAGAGACTGAAAAAGTAATGCGATAGTTCTTTCTTATATTGGAATTTAATTAGAAAATATACGTGACAGAGTGTGATACGAGATTCAATATATGAAACGGGAATGAGTGAGGATGTATAAATTGTACTTGTACATCCGCACTGAATACGATTCCCTGATGCGGATCTTTATGTTGATACATTTCGCATCATTAAAAAGATCCGTATTGCCCATCTCTACTACTTACATTTTGTACCAAAAATGTATGTACATATAAAGTACATTTAGACAGTTGGACACCACACTATTTCCAAAATGCAACGAAATCTGATACAATTGTGCCACCTTCGACTGTACTGTACAGAGAAGGGCAGCTCATGAATAGAACGACTTGCATTAAACGAGCTCTACTAGCAGTACTAGCACTGCACTTCACTGCACTGGTGCAAGGGAGCCTCACCCGTCGCCCTTGACGAGGCACCTTGTTAATCACACTCGGTAGCCCCTATGGTGGGTGGAAGCTGCATCTGGGGAGTTCATCATATCTGCGGTCGCGATTCCAGTAGTAACATGTAAGTGGCTCCATCTTCACGGAGCCATTCAAATTACTCGAAATTCATATACGTTTAAACGGACTATATAAATAAACATTTGAAAATATCGAAAACAAATCTACATAGGATAATTGGACCGAACATGATCTATTAGGTCAACTGTTTAGATGTACTATGGTGGTTAACTAATGAATAATCTGTGATAATTTAATATTCAGATGATTTTTGTAAATTATATTCTGATAAATTAATTTTTTGTATTTTCCATTAATTAGATATTGATAGACGCATAGGATATACCAGAAGAGTGAGTATTGGAATGTATACGACTGAATAAAAACTGCTATTACATTTAATAAATGTATCGAAGTTAAAAAAAAATGCGAAACTTGTTTCAAATCGCTAATATCTCTTTAGTAAGTGTATTTTTTTAAACTTTCTCTCTCTACCGTGACTGCGGCTATAGTACTTTAAACAATAAATTAAGGCAATTTCCCCTTCGTAATATAACTTGTACGATATTTACGATCGATTTCAAATAACATTAAGACTGTCGTTCTATAGACAAGAAATCGCACTTTTAGTAAGACAATGATAGAACAAGTAGATTCATCCAGGAAGTGACGAAGCGTTATGCTAAACAAAGCAACCTCGATTAATTTTTTGCATTGAAACATCACAGAGAACATATAAACATCAAAAAATGTACCTTTCCTGTTTTGTCCAACAAATTTGTAGAGATAGGTAGTCAATAATTCTTACAATTAGNTCCGAAGAACTATACTTGCCCTGCGTTTCGTATACTTTCAATGGTCATATGTATATTACCATTGTAGTCTACTCTAGGGAGGTGTAGAGCGAACCGCGCACCTGTTGAACATAGTTTAGTGCACATAGTTCAAAATCGGGGTAGGTGCACCTGAACCACAAAAAAAAAGGTCGGTTCATCCGTCCCTTGTCTGCACACGATCACGATCAAGGTTGTACCAGTCGGAACAAATAAGTAATATTATATCAAATAACAAATTAAAATCATAACAACCAAGCCCAAACAGTACTGTTAGGAATAGGAAAAACTTAATTAGGTATATTACATCATATATGCAACGAAATCCCAATATACCAGGATAGGTGGTTTTTTCTTTGCGATACGGGGCCACAGATTGATATTCCTTTTCAAGTTCTTTATAAAAATTAAAACCTAGGAGCCGACGACGGTGCTGGAGATTGATTATTTGTGCACTCGCAGTATACAGTGTATTCTACCCACAAGTAAATTAATAAGTATAAATGTGTAAGCAATTAATTCCAAGTTAATGTGGATTGAATGTTCATATCCGTATAGCGACAAACTATACAATATAGCAGATTGTATCTGAATAGTAGGACCATTGAAAAAATTTCTAATTTGCACATTGCTGACTGCACTTCCAGTTATAGTAATTATCATTGCGGAAGAAAACAGCTAACCATGGATGAGGATGTCATCCTCTTTGAATCAAGGGTTCCGGCATCTTAAATATATTGCTGGGCAAGTGCCATCTCCAGTGCGTTTACTACTTCAGAATGAGGAAGTGAATCCATTGTAAGTACCGTTTGCAATAAAAGTGAAGCAATACCACACACCCGTAGAAAAGTAGATATGACTGTGCCACTACTGCCACTGCGACTGCGATCGTGGATAGTGAAATATGTAATAATGAATGAACGCCACCGACTAGTGTAGATAGGTATGTATGTACATGGCAACTACGTAACGAGATGTACAATTAATGTGTAACGAGTACTTTTAAAAAAAAACACCGGATGCCAATGATACCATAAAAAATTCGGCAGTACCGATACTCCACATCACTACTACCTGATTTGAAAGCGATTTAGAGGGGGGTTAATTGATCACGAGAAGTGAAATTAGAAGAGACAAAATTGTTTCAATTGCAATTTCAACGCAAATTTGCAAATTTTACGTCCAAATATGGTCTTGGCCATGACTTTGACAATGACTTTCAAGGTCAAATGTGAGTCGAGTTCCAAAAGTCCCGGTACGGCAGTACTCCCGAGCAATTAACGCAAGGTAGCGTTTAGTCTCGACCAATTAAGGCAAGGTGGTGTGTATACGCGACCAATTAAGGCAAGGTGGTGTGTATACCCGACCAATTAAGGCAAGGAACTATTGAGGGGCCAGTTAGGTCCCTTAATCTGTGTCTACTTGACTTTTTTCTTTGGGGCTACATAAAATAAAGTGTACGCTCCTAAACCACAAGATTTAGAATATCTAAAACAAAAATGTTTGCGCTGATATTACACCTGATATGATAAGGAGTGCAATTGAAAATTCTTATGTCCGTCTACGAATCTGCCAAATAGAAGACATTTTGACCACAAGTTGTAAGCCTTGTCTTAACTGGCCGAGATTGTTAGCCATTCCTTAACTGTCCGGGATCGTTGGCCTTGCCTTAACTGGTCTGGCTATCTCCTTGTCTTAACTAACTGGGATTGCTAGCTACCCTACAGTGACTGAAATTTTTTAAAATTCTTGAAACATATTTTTAAAATGACTCAAATACTGGTTCAGGGCCAAGAGCTTGATTATGGTCATATTTGTACATTTGCTTTTCCGTTCTTCCTAACATCAAAAAATAATAGTTAATGTAAACAAATTAACCTGACTTTGACATGATCTTGAGGGTCATTGCCAAAGTCGTAGTCAAGGTCGTACTTGAAGGTTAAATTTCAGTTCTTTCCAATATATAATGCCAGTAATAAAAGATAGGGGTTACCAATAAAAAACTAACTTTGACCTTGAAGGTCATTGTCAAAGTCATGGTCAAGACCATCTTTGTACGTAAAATTTCCTGCTCTTTCCAAATTCGTAATAAAAAATAGGGGTTCCCATTTAAAACACTTAAATTTACCTTCAAATGACCTTGAAAAGGTCAGTCAAATGAAGGTCAAAGTCAAGGTCAAATCTAAGGCCACCATCAGATAGCCAGGGAAAAATCATTACACTTTTGCCTGAAACATTTTTTTCCAAAATGGATTCTTCGAAAGTTATTCTGCCGTACCGGGACTTTTGGATAAACCTGTATATTTATATCACGAGTATTTAGTATTATTATTTATATACATACATATTATATACAGAATTGATACAAATTATATAATTATATATTAATTTTTACTACATATGATGTAAATAATTATAAAATTGTTATACCTTCTGTAAAATATTATAAGTAATGCTTTTGAGTAAATAAAAAATTAAATAAATTAAAGTTTTATTTTTCGATTATGTATATGACTTACTAATAGTAAAGGATTGATAGTTTAAATAATGAGGCAATGAGATTAATTAAAATTAATCCGTGGAAATGAACTGATTTACCACATAGTTACATATGTACATACTAAACAATATGTATTCAGAGTGTGTCTGTTTGTCTTCTATAAGTTTACTGCACTATAGTTTAGAAATTTTTATTGCTTTTACATTGTTGACTATTCATAATTTATCGATATTATTTAATGACTAAAAATTATGATTCAACTATAATTTTGTTAATTTCAATTACATCAATAGAGAACAAAAAATATGGAAGGTTCAGTACTTAAGAGAAATACCTAACAAGACAGCCAGCTGAACGATTTCGATAGCCTGAAGGTTTTTCACGCTTGCGAACGGAATTATATTTTTCGTGTTTGGCTGGAACCTTTTTTGGTTGGGAAGAAAATATCCATTAATTATCCTTAGGTAATCGTTTAAGATAGACCCCTACACGAAATGGGTACCTATATCAAGCCAGCATATTTAACTGTGTATTGGATCGGTACAAACGAGGCGCCCTGCAATGTAGAAAATCTAGCAACTTACCTAAAAAAATCGTAAAAGCCATTTCTTTGTAGTAATATAGCTTCTGGGTAGATTTCTAGAAAAAATATATAATGAATATTCCTCATCTTACTCTTTGATACTGGTTTGATGTTCTTTCTCTCTCGCTGATATTGATTTACGTCGAGATTTTTTAATTCAAGTGGTTAATAAAAAACATTTTTGTTTTTACATTCTTCTCTTGAGTACTATTAAAATGCATTGTTTTATCAAATTGGTTAAACTCTCAATTAGATAAACTTCCCCAGCAAATAATAAAGTTTATTTACGGAGTGCTGATAGAAAAACTGAGTAAGTTTGATATACAGGGTGTTAAAAATTTTATTGCTCATAAATCTATATTAATAAGAAAACTTAAATTATTTCTCAATATTTTCTAGAAAATATTTGGTTCTCGAGTTATTTCAATTTTTCACAGATTTAATTTCTTTCCGTTACTGAAATTTTAAATTATTTTTTCTATTTTTATCAATTAAAATTTTTTTGTTTATCCTGTATCTCTAAACAGTATACATATTTTTCAAACCGCGTTATAGAGCAAGCTAATTTAATTTATGTTTCATAAGAGTTATATGCTAATGATGAGGATTTTTAAAATCAGATTCGTGTTATATGATATACATTTTTTGTCTCCTTTAAAAAAAAAGGTCTACAGGGTGTATTTATATGGAGGGGCACAAATGATACCAGAGATTCCTTCGGTGAAAATAAGTCGATTTAACCTAACATATAACGAGCGTTCAAATAAAAACGTGGTCGAAGTTGGCTCTGACACATTGGACGTAGGGAGTAGCTTATAGCGACCAACTTAACCTCATCTCAACGAGCTGTATAGCAGCTGTCAGTTTCAATAACGTTAATGACTATATAACTTTATTTTAAAGAATAATCGTGATAACAATAACAAACAATTAAAGGAGCTGCGGAAAGTGTCCCCCTCCTTGTTATAACAATAAATTAAAGCAGCTGCTGAAAGTGTCCCCCTCCTTGTTCCAAGCACTTTTCACACCTGTTCCTCAAAGAATTAAAGACATTTTCTAAGATGCTCGGGGTATTGTTAATTTCACGAATCTTGTCTATAAGTCGAGCCTGCAGATGGTTTAAATCAGGAATAGGCAGTTCAAAAATAGTGTTTTTAAGGTAAGGCCACAAAAAGAAATCACACGGCGTAATATCACATGACCTCGGTGGAAATTCATGTTCAGCATTGAGACTTATTAGTCGATTTTGGAAAACTTCCCTCAACATATTCATCGTCTCGCCTGCCGTATGTGCCCTTGCGCCATCTTGTTGAAAGTAAAAGTTTGTAATTTCGTTTTCTTCCAGCTGGTTAACAAAAGGAGCGATAATTTCTTCTCTATACCTTTGCGCAGTAAGAGTACCATTAAAAAAAATAGGTCCATAAATCCTCCTTCGATTGAGAGCACACCAAACTCCAATTTTTTGAGCGTGTAGAGGGCCCTCGACAAAAAAGTTATCTGGTTTTTCAGAAGACCACATTCTCATATTCTGTGAGTTTACGTAACCACTTAAATGAAACCAGGCTTCATCAGAAAAAAAGGTGATATTATGAAGTTCACCGTAGTTGTTTAAAAACCATTCACAAAATACAGCCCGTCGCGGAAAATCAACTTCATGAAGTTCTTGCTGACAAGTTAAACGATAGGAGAACAAACGCAAATCTTTTTTTAACACTGTGTGGCAGGTACCGACTGATACTCCCACCATTTGTGATAAAACACGTACAGAAGTTCTTGGCGCATTTTCCATTATTTGTTGGACATTTTCTTTTAATTCTTCAGTCCGCTTTTTAGGTCGGCCGCTTCCTTCTTTTCTTGTTACACTGCCCGTTTCACGAAAAACATTAACACAACGCTGAACTGCACTTTGAAAAATTTTGTACTCAACAACGCCGGGAAATTGATTTTGAAATTCTATGAAACATTCCTCAATAGAATACTTCCATATTCCATCAATCTTGCGTCCATTTCTAAAGTAGGACTCTATGATAAACACTTTTTGTTCTTGAGAAAACACCATTTTAAACGCTTTTTAAAACGAAAATATTCAAATTGATAGCGGCGATATAGCGCTTTGACAGATGACGTTTAAGTTCATTTGCTATACGCTACGCCCTACGTCCAAATTTTCAGAACCAACTTGACCACGTTTTTATTTGAACGCTCGTTACCTATATCCCAAGTCGCATAATAAAAAAGATACAGGGTGTCAAACTGAAAAATAAAAAATAATTTTTCCTTAATAATTTCTATAATTTTAGTAAGAAATGTTTCAAATTTTCAACAGAGAGGTGTTTTAATGATGAGAAAAATCGAGTACAAGGAGCCCTCTGCAGGCAACGTTTTGCATTAAATATGTAGTAACTTTTTTGCCAACCTCCGTATTCCGCTTTTAGCAACAAAATATGAAATATTGGACTTTTTTAACTAAAAAAGGATACTTATTGAAAACGGCTAAAGCCAACCGTTCAGGAGATATTTTTAGTTTCATAAAATAGTGTTACGAATTTATACCTCCACGAATACCAAGGTATAAACAGACACTTTTGTTAATAAATTCAGAACGCATTGCCCCACAGTAATTATTAGTTGTGGATCTGTGTTTTAAAATTCGACCAAAAGGGGACGCAGGAATCAACTGAGACAACATTATTTTTCCAGTTTTAAATTTACTTTTTGCGTATTAGTTTAGCATGTGTGAATACACTTGTTGCATAATTTCTATTTAATTGTTTTTTTTTTTTGGTGTTTTATTAAAAAACATATTTTCTTGTGCATGTGAATTTATTTAAACCCTGCATTAAAGAAATCTCATGAAATAACAGTTCAGATGAAAAAATATTTATAATTATTAGAAAAAAGAGCAAAACAACTAAAACCAAGAGTCACTTAACAGTCAATATATAATATTATATATTGAAAATAAAAAAAAGAGATTTTTTTAAAGGATATTTTCGAAATAATTTCCATTTTCCTGTAAGCATAGTCTAATTCGACGATTAAAATTACGACGAACTCTTGAAAAAATATGTGTCATTCTTTACTTCCTCAGCTGCTGCAAAAATTCTTTGACGAAGCGTCTCCACACTATCAATAGTGTTGGAATAAACATTTTTTAAGTGACCCCATAAAAAATAATCCATGGGTGTGAGACCCGGTGATCGCGCAGGCCATTTGACTGGTGCATCGTTCCATCGACCTATCCATCTCCTAGGAAAATTTAAATTTAACCATTGTCTAACAGCTAATGTACTATGAGCAGGAGTTCCGTCATGTGCGTACCACACGTGTTCACGGATAGCTAGTGGCACGTCTTCAAGCAATATTGGGAGTTGCTCATATAAAATTTTCAAATATTCCGCTCCCCCGAGACGCTGCGGAACGGACCAATAAGATAATCTTCTACGATTCCTGCCAATATATTTAAACTAAAATTAGGCTGAAATTTGCATGTACAAACTTGGTGAGGATTTTCGTCAGACTATGAGTGATTATTGTGATGGTTCACTAAACCATGTCTTTGAAATGACGCTTCATCACCAAACAAAATACTGGATAAAATATTTTTGTTATCCCTTGAAATGTTCATATACTATTGACAAAAATCTGTCCTGTTAAGTAAATCCGCAGCAGTCAATTCCCGCACAGGTTGTAGATGGTAGGGGTATAAAAGATTATCATTTTCCAAATCGTATTATGTGGAACGTTATACTGTGTCGCCAATTTTCTGATACTAGTTTCAGAATTCTGATCTTGTAAATTGCCAAGGACAACTTCGTCAAATTCTACATCGCGAGTAAGACGTATTCTCTCAGTACCTTCAGGACGAGATTGAGTGTGTCCGTTTCCTCGAAGTCTTTTTTCTACCGCCGCAAAAGTTTTTCTAGCAGGAACACGACGATTGGGATATCTGGCATGATAAAGTTGTACAGCAGCAACACAGTTGTTGTAACCTTTAAAAATACTTGCAACATATCGACATTAGTATACATAATTTGTTATTTTATTCAATTCCAAAACTATCTAATATCTAGGATGCAGGTAAATAGTGACTAAAATCAATTGCAATTTACGAGTATTATCAACTGACATTGATCTACTCAATTTTTTTATTTATTTAAGCAACTCGAACCTTGGTATTCGTAGAGATATAAATCCGTAACACTAATTTATGAAATTAAAAATATCTCCTCAACGGTTGGCTTTAGCCATTTTCAATAAGTATACCTTTTTTGGTTAGAAAAGTCCAATATTTCATATTTTGTTACTGTATACGGGGGTTGACAAAAAAGTTACTACCTATTTAATGCATAACGTTGCAAGCAGAGGGCGCCTCGTACTCGACACTCAAAAATTTCAAATCATTTTTTATTTTTCACTTTGACACCCTGGATCTTTTTTATTATGCAACTTGGGATATAGGTATGTTAGGTTAAATCGACTTATTTTCACCCAAGGAATCTATGGGATCATTTGTGCCCCTCCATTTAAATACACCCTGTATAGCTCAGAATATTTAAATAGAACAAAATATTTGGATACTTAGTAGAACTGATTTCTTTTCAAATATTTCTCTTAGCATTTTCTAGAAAATATTTGGTTTTCACGTTATTTAAATTTTTCTCAGACTTAATCTTACTATATAAGAAATAAAGTAGTTGGAAAATTTCTTTCCGTTACAATCAACAAAATCAACAGTTTTTCTATTTTTAACAATTGAATTTTTTCTTGCTTATCCTGTATCTCAAAACAGTATACAGGGTGATTCAGAACTTATCCAAAAAAATAATTCTGGATGTACAGGGGACACTTACAAATATAATTTTGTAATGAAAAAAATCAAAAGGGGCAGTTCGAAAATGATTTAAATACATATACACTTTTGCATGGCACTGGAAACTGGTCCACTGTAAAACCTGACCTCGCATAATGCGACCGTTACGGCGGCAGTAATAAAAACGGACAAAAACTTGAAAGAATTTCGCAAGGAAAGGAATAAATAGAATTTTATAGCACCTACTTTATATCAGCAAATTCAAGTGCTTTTGCCGCTACTGTTATTATTAATTAATAAAATTAATTTGTAGTTTTAACTAATAAAATAATTTGACATACTTGATGTTACTACTGTTCAAAATTTTGTCCACCGACGTGTAAACACATTTGGCCCTATCTCACTCAGTTTCTACGAACTAACACTAATGTTATCCTGCTTCACCATAACACAAATGTTTCACCATAATACAAAAATGTTGTCTTGCTTCACCATAAATTAAAATGATATCCATCAACTCCGAGTTGCCATACACGCAAGCCATTTTTGACACTAACTAGGTAGGTACTAAAAAACTATTGTAAACACTACCGCATCGTCGATTGTATTGGGAGTCGCTGAGGACACGTGGCTCTCCATGCGTATTGCAAATGACGCTAGAGACCCCAGCGATGTAATGCTTGAAAGTAGTACAACTTCAATAGTTTTTCTTGAAGACTATAAGGATTTTACAATTTTTTTTAATATCCGATAAATTGTGAATATGTATATATTTTTTCAAACTGCGTTATAGAACAAGCTGATTTAATTTATGTTATGTATTGTTAATATGGATTTTTCTAATAAGATTCGTATTATTATGTTATGATTTTTTTTTGTCTCCTTTTTAAACTAGTAAAACTGTTTTCTTTTTAAATATTTTATTACTTTATAACTTAAAAACTTACCTATCGGCTTGCAATTCTAGGAACCACTGAACACTAGGTATTACATTTATAATTATTTTAAAAAATTCTATAGATTTGACTGTATTGATCAAATAATTTTTATAGTAGCTGTTAACTTTATAATACTGAATGATTGCCAGTTATATTGCCGAACCCGAACGGTCCGCTTATCGCTTCACTGTAATGTAAACATCTACAGCGAGCTAAAAATATGCAAATTTAACAAAGATGATTAAAAAACGTAACGAATATTTTTTGATGTAGTTAATAATATAATACCGATCCAAAATACCGAATCATTTTTCTTTATTTAATATTACTTTAGATATACAGCTTGTCCCAGAATAACGTGTACAACGGTAGACCACAGATTTGTGGACTCGAAATAGGCAGATTTAGGCTAATTCATCTACATCCAAAATCGCATATTTGGCCGCTATATGGCCTCAAGTTCGTGAAGATTTTTTGAATTTTGTAAATAACTCGAATATGTATTATTCGATTTTGATTATTTTTGGGGTGTGGACTTTTGCTTTCAATCTACATATTTTACATGTATATCTACAACTTACAACTCCTACAAAATAGATGTATGGTGATAATATTCGTTCATAACTTTTTCTTCTTTCGGGCAACAATGACAACTATTTTTTATTTGATAGGTGATCCCATTTGGAAGATTTTGGGCCTCTTGTAGAATTTTGATTAAATGAGGTTTGAAATTATCAAAATCTAACAGCAAAAATGAAACACCTAGTATTAAATACTTTAATTTCTTGGTATACCATAATTTAGTGTTGCTTATGCCCTTTGCAGGTACCAAAAGTCCACTTGATAGCACGCTCCTAAAAAGAGTTACTAGTATCTCCGCGGACCCTTGCATCTGTCAAATTTTTTCTTTAAAAATTTAATATTTCAAATTCTGTAACTCCTAGGTATAGGGAATATTTAATAAAGTGGCCCTCAAATTACACGTAGAATCCGAAAATGCAATAATATATAGGGTGTCCCATTTAAAATAACGAAGTTGGTATTTCCTGTATAATCGGAAGTGCTGGTGAGTTCAAGATATTTTAGTTGTATTCGCCCCAGTGATATTGCCATGTTGTCAAATTTTCAAATTTTTCGGAGCAGTACTCTTCTAGATATCAATCGACGCAGTTCCCGGTGGGACACCCTGTACAATTATAAGTTAAAATCATCCGATTATCATATAAAAATACTAATGTGCAGGGTGATTCACTATATTTTGACCCACCTTTAACCTTTTTGTTTTAAGAGATAAAAAAAATGTGAAATATAAAATTTTGCACCATTTCTTATGAAAATGGTAGTAGAAAAACAAATGATGTCCAAACAAAATGGCCGCAAATGTTAACTTTGTTAATTTAAATGGAACACCCTGTATATTTTTACATATTCGGATAGAACGTTCCCTGTCGAGCAGTCATATAGGGTTTGTTGGGTTTTAAAGATTTTTTTTTAAGAAAATAAGACAGACCTCTTCCAGGCATATTTGCCTTTTTTAAAATTACGTAAGGATTTACAGATCTGTTATAACCTATTTTTATATATCGTATACGGTCCATAATGCATACAGGTAATTTAACAAAATCTCACTAATTAGGCCGTGCGACGTCTAATTACACAAACACAATGTTATATGGTAGGTCGTGACAGTGACAGGTAGTAATGTCATGACAATAGAGTATTGAGAAAAACTTTACTCTATTTTAATTCCTATAATATTTCAATTTTCTACTTCTGTGTAACCCATTTTAATTAAATAATAATATACATTGTCAAACAATAACAATGTCGTCACTGTCACGGTCTACCATATAAAATTGAGTAATTAGGTCTCTCACAGTCTAATTAGTGATATTTTGTTGTTACCTATACTCACGCATTTTGGACCGTATCAATGTCCGATATATTAAAATATATTATAATTAAATCTGTAAATCCGGACGTAATTGGAAAAAGGCAGAAATGCCTGAAAGAGGGCTAACAATTACAAGATGATGTTCCTTAATAAAAGAACCTTCTTTTGGTTTTTTAATAGTATATCGCTTATTGTTAGAAATGGACTAAACAAACCCTATATGACTATGCTCGACAGGGAACGTTCATTCAAATATGTAAATATACAGGTGTCCATTTAAATTAACAAAGTTGACATCCGTTGTCATTTTGTTTTTCTACTATCATTTTCGAAAAATTCATAAAAAAATGGTGCAACTTTTGTATTTCACATTATTTTACAACTCTAAAAACAAAAAAGTTAATGGGGGGTCAAAATATAGTGAATCACCCTGTACATATCACCACCATATGAACTATAAGGATATAAATTTATTTACACAGTTAATAAATATATTTAATAGCGCTGAAATGCATATATCCATCAGATTGTTTTATACTTTTAACATAAAATTCTTATTCGTTGTTATCCGTTAGCATTTAAATGCTAAAACTCCAGCCGTTTTTCGAACACCCCTTGTAGCATTGTTTATTTATTTTAACTTCTTATCTGACATGAGTCATATTATGTGTATAGTGCACAGCTGTGCACAAAAAAAATCTTAACGATGATACGTCACTCATATCGATAGCGCTCGTTTTTCTTATATTTTTCCCCTTATAACAAAAGATTGGTACCAAGAGGCCGTCGCTGCTGCCGCCCCCCGCTTGCATCGCCGGTCGACGCCGGCACTCCGCTGACCGCCGCCGAATGTTTGCATCATCAAGACGACACCGGCCACCCGTTGTCCCCCGCCGAATGCTTCCGCGTTTCTCGTATACCTACCAAATATATCGTACCTCCGTTACATGAGCGTTGTGGTCTAGTGGGTTGTGTGCTTGCTTCGCAATCCGATGGAACGGGGCTTAATCCTCACAACGGGCATTGTTTTTTTAGATTAAATTAGCAGCCCCGCAGTGGGGAACAGATTAGCTTAAAGGCGGCTAAAGTCCTAGAGTGCTGATTTGAATTTCGCGCCATGCTCTGATTGGTTCGGAATATGCAGCCTGATTGGTAGATCATACGGCGCACAGTGGGGATTTTTGTATGGAGGTGAGGAAAAAAGTTTTTTTTTTAAATATAGTAATTTAATGACTGCTGTAATTTTATTTATATAGTAGAACATAAAATAATTCAGATTATATATATATATATATGTCGGAGTCGTAGGGCTAACTTGGACGTTAATATCACTACTCGTGTCAATCATCTTCACGAAATAATAAGTAATACCGTAAACGAAATGATATAAAATACAACGTTACAAATAAAGTACTCGAGGTGTTTCATGACAACAGCCAGAGGCTCGATAACGAATCCNAGTAATTTAATGACTGCTGTAATTTTATTTATATAGTAGTACATAAAATAATTCAGATTAAAAAATATATATTTGGTGGTGAAAAGCAAAGGGGTACAAGTATCAAAACTAAAAAAATTGAGTTATATGCAGGAATCAACACTTAATACCAATATATATTACTCTATAAGTATGTATTAGAAACCAAAAATATTATGTATGAAAATGCGTGTCAGGTTGCAGCATCCTGTAGTTCTAAGAACTACAGGAGGCAGCCAAAAGACTAAAAAATAAAAAAGCCCCGGGTGTGGACGGACTAACGCCGGAGTTTGTAAAACTGGTGACAGAGGTGATACCGGAGCAGGTTCTTGGACTGTTCGACCGGTCAACACTGGAATCAACCTTCCCAATAAGGTGGAAGGAAGCCAAACTAGTTTTGATAAAGGAAAAAGAAACGCACAGGGGGAAGCAGCATACAGGCCGATATGCCTACTAAGTATTATGGGTAAGCTATTTGAAAGAATGATAAATAATAGGCTGCTGCAAGAAATTGCGGAGAAGGGGGACTTATCTAATAGGCAGTTTGGCTTTAGAAAAGGAAGGGATACCCTGGATGCGTTTGAACAGGTGAAAGACATCGCGGAGTTCGTCAATGGGGGGGCATACAGGAGAAGAGAGCTTTGTATAATGATAACCCTGTATGTCCAAAATGCTTCAATTCGGCAGGCTGGACAGGGATAATAGAGACCCTGGAGAGGTGGAAGATCAGCAAGTACATCATAGAGATTACCAAGAGCTACCTAGAGAAAAGGAAAGTATGGGTTGGCAAAAACCGGAGCATTGACATGACAGCGGGGGTTCCACAAGGGTAATACGGTACGGTAATAGGATACGCAGATGACCTTGCCCTGGTGGTCAGTGGCAAAAATGAAGAAGACATAAGGAGAGATGCGGGAATCGCCGTGGCAAATATCCAAACGTGGTTAGTAGGGAGGGGTTTGACGTTGGCCGTTGAGAAGACAGAAATAGTGATACTGGTGGGCAGGAGAAAACTAACAAATTTCAGCCTCGACCTGGCGGGGACCAATGTCGGTTCAAGGGAGGAGGCAAACTATCTGGGAGTCAAAATGGGAAGAAACTTGAACTGGAAGCATCATATAAGTAGTATAAGCGAGAAGGCAGGGCTAAAGACGAGGAGGATGCAAGGACTGCTCCCAAACATAGGAGGACCTAAACTCTATAAAAGGAAATTACTAACCAGTACGGTGTACTCCAAAATATTATATGCGGCACCCATTTGGAAGACCGCACTGAACCATAAACAAAACTCTAAAACTCTGGAACAATTGCAGAGGAGGTTGGTCATCAGAATATGCTGTGCCTATCGGACAGCGTCAACGGCAGCGTTGCAAGTGATTGGGGACGACCTCCCAATAGACTTAAAAATCGAGGAAAGGGTTCTAAAGAGAGAGAGACCGGAGATGACGGCGACGGAAAGGAGGACAGAGGTGCGTAACAGGTGGCAGGAAAGATGGAGTAGGGAGACCCGGACGGCTGAATGGACGAGAAGACTGATCCCTGATTTAAGGATTTGGGTCAATAGACAATTCGGGGATCTAAACTACTTTATTACGCAGGTCCTTACGGGGCACGGCTCCTTTAGGGCATACCTATACAGGTTTAAGTTGGCACAAAATGACAAATGTGCATACTGCGGAATAACAGATACTGTCGAGCACACAGTCTTCAGGTGCGAGCGATGGATAAGGGAGAGAACGATGATGAATGTAAGGGCAGAAGAGGAAATGACCCCCGAAAACCTAATAGGTATTCTACTTAAAAGCAGGGAGCATTGGGAGGACATCAGCAAAATTTTGGTTAAAATCATGAGTACCAAGGAAAGGGAAGAAAGAGAAGAAGAAAGATGAAGGGAATGCAGGACCTCCCTGAAGTAATGCTGACAAGGCAGTTCCGGGGGAGACAGGAAGAAAGAGGCCTAGCGTGGACGTAGTGGACCTGGTGGACCTGGATTTAACCTGGTGGAGGCCTAGTAGACCTGGACTAGGCCTGGTAGTCGTCGAAGATGCTTCGCTCCCTTGCCTGTGTAGGTAACCTGGATATCGGTTACTCGAGCCCCACGTTGGGCGCCATGTCCACGAACGCTGTATCTTCGGACCCGTTTGGCGATGGTGACGTGGTTGGGGGTATCCCTAAGAATCCCCAGGACACGCTGGATGCGTGCAGGAAGCGTTTCTGCACGGCCGCGGCTACTTCTGCGGATGTCGGGTTCGGCTCGCGTTGTGGAACGATANGGTAGTGGTTTCCAACTGTAGGCAAATGTAGCTAAAATTAGAGGTCCAAGTGTTTGGAGAAATAGGGCTTTTTTATTCTATGTTCATAAAAATATTTTTAAACAGAAAATAAAAGTCTCTGCAGTGTTTATTTTTTCAATTTTAGCTTATTGAAATATCCTATTTTAAATAAAAAACAAAAATAAAAATGTCAGCTCAAGCAATAAAATAATATTCGTCTTGAAATTCTTAGGTTAAATTTCAGTCAGTTCAATAAAACATACAAGTAATGAGTGAAACGGTTAAAAAAAACTAGTAGTCAGATCAAAGTAATTCTTTTTGATTTGATTGTAACAGTTATTTCGAAATTTAAAAATACCATTGCATATTGCATTAATAGTATATTGAATATATGACTTTTTTCCGCGAAATCCTCACAGTGCGGCGCCTGCGCGGAATACTGTAATCTGATTGGTCGATCTAAACGGAGGCGGAGCCAAAAAGGAAGTAGAGGGGTAAAATTCGTCAAAAATTTGCAAAATGAACACTCATAAGAGAAAGGATAGGATTTTGTCGCTGTATAAAAGTAGCCTATCTACTCCCGGGATTCCGGGATTATTTCGGTATTGAGGGTTACAAATAAAAAATAAGAAAATCTTACAGAAATCAGCTTTTTAATCAATATATTAGAATTTAAACAAAAATCAACGTATTTTACGGTGTAACTTAGCTAATCTAATCACTCTTAACTAATCAGAAGAGTCTGACTTAAAATTACTTAGTCTTTACGTTAAAGTTATTCTTTTTCAAGAATCAATGTGATCTCTAAATTCATAAATTGAAAAACCTTTATGTAATATGCAAATAAACTTTGAAAATTAATAAAAATCTCTTAATATCGAATAGACGACTTTCATGTAACAACCTAGTAACTAGATAGTAAAGTACCTAAGTTTCTTAGCAAAAAGTATTTAAAAACGCGCTGTAAAATGCACTGAGCAATGCTGTCGACTGTGGCAGAAAATCGATTGGTGACCGCAAAAATTCAAAAATGAAATACTTAACCCAGTGAAAATTGCTTGCCTATCATTTTAGTTCAAGTTTTATTCCACGCAAGCATCGCAAACCCGCTATGGTCAATTTTCATTACCTACTTTATAACTAGAGAGCGGACAATGTGTGTCTTTAACCCGAAGAATAGGTCAAATTTTGGTAGAGATGTGTACGCGTTCAAAAATGTATTGTGTATAAACTATGCAAAATATAATTATTATGTATAGCAAATATTATTTAAAATTCATAAATCATGTGAACAGGATAAATAACGAGAAAATAATTAAGTTAATTTAGTTCTAAAGAAATGAAATGACACTCGCGCCCATCTCTAGTCTATCCGTCGACATCGGTTGCGTTTATCGAATTCCTATCGGTCAGAATTCAAACTGCAGCCCTGTTATGAATGGAGCGTGAGTTGGACTATTCTATCATGTGCGTCGCCTGAGGATATTCGTTACATTGACTCCTAATTTCCAATTAAAAGAGCGACACTATTTTTAACCGAACTTTATTTAATAAATATGTAGTATACAATTTCTGATTTTCTAAATATTTTATAATGCCTAAAAATGTAAGTACCGTGGAATTTTCGTGAATTATCACGTAAATTTCCGATGCATACCCGACACGCCACTGCGTCATGGGTAATGAGTCTAGGTTTATGAATGACATATCTATGTTCAAGGTTAAAGTCACAAATTGTCCGCTCTCTGTTCATAACAGTCAACTGCGGTTTCGTCAATCAAGTTAAAATAATAGGCAATTGCAGAAACACTTATTAAGTTAGGATTAATTATTATATATAAATATGTTATTCGCAATTAGGTTAAATTTTAACCGTTAAAATTATGAAAGTTTGTCTATTGGTCTGGTTACTATGCCAGCATACGTATAATCTTGATTAACCGCTATTAGCTGATCACTTCTGTTAGTAGTCATAACGATTTTTCTCTAGTTTTCTTTGCGCTGCGCTTGCGTCCTATTATGTTTATTTATTGTAAGCGGAAATTAAAGCAAATTGTTTACCTTTTCTTGCATTCGGCAACAAATTGCCACATCTGCGTAGCGCTTGAACTCAAGCGTCGCGGTCGCGGGTTTGAAT
Organism: Anoplophora glabripennis; assembly: GCF_000390285.2. Classification (NCBI taxonomy): domain Eukaryota; kingdom Metazoa; phylum Arthropoda; class Insecta; order Coleoptera; family Cerambycidae; genus Anoplophora; species Anoplophora glabripennis. Next base: position 42,868 of record NW_019417181.1, on the reverse strand, counting down.
TAGAATAATAATTTTCACTCCCATATATATTTTAATTTCTGCCTTATTGTTAACTTGTTATTAAATTATTTACAATTAGCCACTGCTTGTATTTATCTTGATTATTTTTTGTTTTGTTTGTGATTTTAATTATTGCACTGGATAACCCATATTTTCTTTATTGGAGATAACGTCTTCAATAAATATTTGCATTTATACCGTATTATTATTTGTTATTAACCCCGTTTAGTAAATTTCTGGTTAATCAACGTCGGTATTCGTTGAGGAAAATTTACCTGGCGCCCAAAATAATCTCTATACAGTGAACCTCCCCTTCTCCACGGAGTACTAGCGGCAAATACCCTGTTACCTTCCATAGATGGAGGGTGACAGGCCCTGCACGCGGCGTGAGCACCGTCGGTTGGTGAAATTATCCTTACTTTGAAACACCGTGTACTTTAGTTTTTAACAGCCAATATATGTGTTTGATAACAAATTTACGAAAATATTAACAATATACTTCTGCAGGAGAACTTGGTGGATACATACAAGGTGGGCCATTAGTGTGAGAAATTACAATAACTCCCTTGTTACTCATAATACAGAAGAAAAGTTTATATAAAAGTTGTACAAAATCAAGAAACATAAACAGCAAAGTTAATTTGAAACATACAGGGCGATTAGTAAAAACACGACACGCCAAAGATTACATTTTTTAAATGGAACACCTTGTATATTTTTAAACATATGAAAAAATTCTATATATGGCAATATAATGTCACGGGACGCAAAAAATCCAATATTGCGCCCCGTGATTTCCTGCCAGGGGCCTTTTTGAACAGCAGGTTGCGGCGCACTTGACGTCCAGTCCGCGGTCCGACCGCTATTCATTAAATAACCGCCGTTGTCACTAAGGACGAGTTTTCGGTGCGGTGGGCGGAGCCTAGCTCTAACGCACCGAAACATAAAAAGTCTAGGCGCACGTCCTAGCCAGCTAGTTTCAAGCGAGCAGCCGAACTGTGCGGACGTAGTTTGTGCAGTGCAGCAATGAATGTCAGTGCGAGGAACAGTGAAGTGGAAGCCCCACAAAACCTGTCTTTTACAAGACATATTCTGCCTTTATTAAGGCAATCTATAGAAAGAATTCGGCAATTTTATATTGCAAAATTTCTACTAACGACCGACGTTATCTCAGCCTAGGCAGAAAGACCGCCGGCATTTATTTTTCAGATTCGGGTGCCGGGGAGGAGGGCACTATGTCGAGATCTCCGACCCCCATGGAGAGCGACCGCTCGAGTGGCAGCGAAGCCGGCGACAGCAGGCCTAGCACCCCCGGGTCGGTCGTGGAGACAACTAGCCGTGAGAGTGAGCTGGCAGCAGAGAATGCCAGACTACGGCAAATGATCGACGACCTCAGAGATGAGCTGAGGCAACAGAGGAAGGCGTTCGACGACCTTGAAAAGAGGTCTCGAGAACAGCACGCCGAGCTGTTAAACGCCCTCAAGGGACAACAGACCTCAAAAGGGGTAAAGCGAGGTAAGCCAGGGACCTCGTCGGGTTCCGAGGAGGAGCCCTGCAAGGCTAAAAAGAAGCCAGCTAAAGAGAACGAAGCACCTGTCCCCGAACAGGCGAAGGTCCCAGCGACGGCATCAGAGCGCGCGGCCCCTGCCGAGAAAGCCGAGAGGATACCGCCTGTCATCCTTCGCAAGAAGGAGCAGTGGACTGAGGTCAGCAGGAGTCTGACCAACAGAAAAATAAATTACACCAGGGCCAGGTTAACGGGTGAAGGCATCGCCATTCACCCGCAAACGCCTGACGATTATCGACGCCTCACGCGTGTCCTCGCCGATGAAGGGAAGGAATTTCACACCTTCTCTCTCCCAAGCGAGCGGCTGCTGAGGGCCGTGATCAGAGGGCTACCAGACGGAATTTCCAACGAGGAAATTCGGTCTGATCTCGAAGTACAGGGCTTCAAAATAACATCTGTTTTCAGAATGAAGAGCCGTAGGAACAAGGCTCCCATGCCTCTAGTACTTGTACAAGTCCCCCAGGAGCAAGAGGACCTGCTCAAGGTGACAAGATGCTGCCACCTAGCCGTCAGAGGGGAACCGCAGAGGGCGAGAACCGAGCCGACGCAGTGCCATCGCTGCCAACGTTTCGGTCACGCGCAGAGCCGTTGCACCGCAGCTGCCAAGTGTGTGAAATGCGGCGAAGGTCACCACTCGGCAGACTGCACTAAGAAGCGCGAGACCCCNAGAATATATAGGAAGATATACAGGGGGCTCTGTAATCACGTGTACAAATTGATTATATTTGTAAACCATCGAGTCGATATGGTATTTGAAAACACAAAACAAAATCTACGGTTTATATAATATGTAATAATTTTCAAATAATATTGATTAATTTTATTTAATTTATTTAATTCATAGACCAGTAATTATAGTATAGGCGTCACAACAAAATACATTAATTGAAATAAGGATATATAAAACAGATAATAGCAAAAACATGATAATTTAAGTAGGAACTGATTAATTTGGTAAAAGTATATTAAAACAGCGTAAAACACAAAACTGTGGTAAACGCTATTATAAATATTTAAAAAAAATTAACGTTAATTGTAACCCACACGAGTTTGGTACTAACAGATTGTTAGGTATACAGAATGTTGGGTTGAAATAGGAAACGTTACCGAGAGAGCGGCTATAAATAGAATATATAGGAATATATAGAAATATAGAATTTGTAAACCACCGAGTCGATATGGTATTTGAAACACAAGACAAAATCTACGGTTTATACAATATTTAATAATTTTCAAATAATATTGATTAATTCTATTTAATTTATTTAATTCATAGACCAGTAATTATAGTATAGGCGTCACAACAAAATACAATAATTGAAATAAGGATATATAAAACAGGTAACTGGGTAAAATCTGATTAATTTGGTAGATGTATTTTAAAATAGCGTAAACACAACATTGGGGTAAACGCTATTATAAGTATTTAAAAAAAAACTAACGTTAATTGCAAACCCACAAGAATTTGGTATTAACAGGTTGTTAGGTATACAGAATATTGTGTTGAAATAGAAAACGTTACGGACAGAGCGGGCTAAAATAGAATATATGTGAAGATATACAGGGAGTCGTAATCACGGTGTACAAATTGAGTTATATTTACAAAACATCAAGCTGATATAGTATTTGAAAGCACAAAATAAAATCTACGAATTATATATCATTTAATAATTTCCTAACAATGTTTAATTTTATTTAATTTATTTTAATTCATAGGCATGTAATTACAGTATAGGCGTTACAACAAATACTTTAATTGAAATAGGGATATATAAAACAGGTAACTACAAAATATGAAAATTTAAGTAAAACTGATTAATTTGGTAAATGTAAAAACGTCGTAAACACAAAATTGGAGTAAACAATATTTTAAGTATTTAAAAAAATGAAAGTTAATTGCACCCCACGCGAATTTGGTATTAACAGGTTGTTAGGTATACAGAATGTTGTGTTGAAATAGAAAATCAGAAACTCTAAATAGAACCAAATACCATCAAAAGCTTATTATAGACTAACGTGTAGTGAACGAAGGAAAAATGTAAGTACAAATTATATTGTACTACTGTGATACTGTGATTTACTCTGATAAATAAAAGTCTTTAAAATCAAGGTGAAAAATTCATATAAAACTATTGCATTAAAAGCTAAAAACTGCAATAAAAATAAATAAGCATTAAGTAATTACAATAAATTCTTTAATGGAAAAAAAAAGACAATAGCTATTTACTAGAAACTTAGAACGAAAAGACAATAAACTATAAAAAGACATTAGCCAAGCTAACCATCAAATTTTATAAATTAGCGGTTTATTAAACATAGCATCTTTTACATTAAAATTCACTTCAACAAAAAAAAAATTGCAATCTACAGTAATAGGCGTTTATTATTACAATAAATTATTTATTGAAAAACCAAGTCAAAATTCTACTTAAAAAATATAAAACCACTATTATACGTGTTATTTTAACTGTTGAAATACAATAAAATTTCTTATGATTAATAGATTTAGTATTTATAGAGAAAATTAGTATTTACGATAGCTTATACTATGTTATAAACTTATAAAAAATCAGGCATATAGGGTGTAATAAGTAAAAAAAGGAGCGTAAAAGCAAATTGCGTTCATTAAATAAATTGTATGCTTTTCTAGTAAGATGAATGGAGGTGGACAATACAGATATAAAAAGAAACAAGACGGCAGAGAGAGAGAGAGAAAGGGATACTAAAACGCAAGACAGTAGAAAGATAGAGAGAGAAAGGGATACTAAACACAAGGCGGTAGAGAGAGAGAAAGAGATAATAAAATACATGATGCCAGAGAGAAAGGACAACCGAAGGCTAAGAGTAAGATTGCTTAGATTGTTCCACATTTCAGATTGCATGCTGATTTTAGTTTCTACATTTCCGATCACGTCGTTTAATACAGATTTAATTAATACAGTCTTCTATACCGGCTTAACTCCGTATTGTGTCGTGTGAGGACTAATTTTCAACGACTACCCCTGACAAGGTAGTCATTGGATTTTTCTTTGCCAACGAAAAAAAGGTTCCAACCACACGCGAAAATCTTAAAACCGTTCGCGAGTGCGAAAGACCTTCGGGCTTTCAAACGATAAAAATGGCTGCCTTGTGGTTAGGGCAAAATTCAAAATATATTCGTTTTGAATCGTAGGTCATTTGCTATGATTGGCTAATACGCATTGTACTCCTAGCGCCATTCAATCATCTCGATGGCTGTGTTTTGAACTAAACAGATTCGTTGCGATGATAAGCGACTTATAGGTCTGCGCAACTAAAATTTTATTGCACGTTATCACTTATAATCTACAAGGGCCAAATGTTTTGTCACAATTAAAAATTGATATCGACTACACTAGTTAAAAATATTAATTTTATTTAAATTTGAACAAAAAAAAGAATTGTCAATTTTATTAAAATACAGTTTGACGTAAGACTACATTTTTACTATATTTTTAGTAAAATAATTTTGCTGCTATTTTTATGTATTAGTCTGCAGGCCACCAGAGACCACATGTACAACGTAAGACTACATTTTTACTGTGTATTTAATTTTTAGTAAAATAATTTTACTGCTATTTTTATGTATTAGTCTGCTGGCTGCCAGAGACCATATGTACATACATATAAATGATCTGTAATTGTGTTTGAAGTAGCACTTGTATTTCCTTTGCTAAATGGATTGCTAAAATAAATGTTTATTAAAAATTGCAAACAAAAAACAAAAACATATCATACCAGATTTTAGTTGTTTAGTTTTAGGGTTAGAATAGTTTTATTCAGTTATATTGTACTGTCATTAACCGCTATTTGCAACTTTGCAATAAACGCAATACGCGATGGGTCAAAAATCCTAGATCCGGTCGCGTAAGCGATGACAATATATTATTCTTACTCAGCAAAACTTACATTATTGTAGTTATAGAAAATAAAATCAGTCTTAACTTAAACCCTCTATTAATTAATACCAAAAATATACCTTAACGCAGAAGGTAATACCACATGGCGATCCTGCCAGGATGATTTGTTAGAAGATTCCAGTAATTAGAAGATTCCAGGATGTAGTGTATTTGCAAGTGAAGTTTTTAAATCAAGCAAAATGGGGAATCAAAATACTAAGGAAGAAATTTTAGTGAACCAAAATAATGGTAGCACTAATCCTCAAATCTACTCAGCAGTAATTATTGCCGGAACAATAGTAATTTTGGCACTACTAGTGATCTGCGGCTTTGCAATATTTTGTTGCATGAAAACGTTTAAAAAACGAATTACTGCCAATGTAATAAAATACATAAGAGCACAAGCAAATTCCATCGTTTAACTGTCTACTAAAAAAAGAGCAGTAATGTAAAAAAAAAAATTAAGTAAAAATAAAGAAAAAACATTAAAATGTAAAAAAGAAAAACTGTTAAATTAAGTAAAGTGAAGTTTTCTAATCAGAACATCATCATCATCCAATATGGAAATGCAGATAAAAATTTTCTACAACTACCTTCTACCAGGTCAGCACTACCGACTTCATCTTCATCCGACCCGAACATCGTCACAAAGTTTACAAGTAAGTCAAGTGAAGTGAACAGTGCAATTTTAGTCTAGTTTTAAATATAAGATTTCATCATTTTTTTATATTTATGACTTTTATTATTTATGACTTTATTTTGTATTTATGACTTCCTACCAATTTCTTCTATAATTATCACAAGAAATTAAGATAATTAACAAAAATTTAAAAAAAGGGGTCCTAACAGAATATACAAAGAATCAAGTCTCAGAAAAATTAAATCAAATAAAAACCTGCAGACAAAATATATAAACAAATAACTATAAGAAACACTGTTAGTCTTGCAGATCAATTAATTATAAATGACTTAAAAACTAAATTTATTACACTATTAAATGATTCTAATAACAGAATTAATCATTTACTACAACTTTGTCTTAAGGAACCTAGTACAAGTACTAAGCCATTTGAGCAATCCTCTAGTTTAGTTAAAACGAATTTAAAAGACGTATCTGAAGAGGTAGTTATCAAAATGGAATTTGACTTTAAAGTAGCTTCACATGTTATTCCAGAATTTTCCGTTGAACCTGATACAGTTATTGATTATCTCGATGCTGCCGAATATTACAATGATTCTCTAAAAGACGAGGCAAATAAACAATTACTATTAACTTTTATTTTAAGAACAATGATTAAAAATAAAGCAAAAAATGCTCTTGTATACATCCTAAAGATTTTGCCGAACTAAAGAAAACTATAACAGATCGTTTTAAACCAGTGAAAACGCTCGCGTCAGTTCATTCAGAATTAAGTAGAATCAAACAAGGCCCAAAATCAATTTCTATATACGCATCCGAAATAGAAGCCCTTATTACGGATTTAAATAAAATAAATATATCATCACAAGGCATTGAAGTTCGTGAAACAATAATAAAATTAAATGATCAAGAGGCATTAAATTTTTTTTAAATGGTCTCAATAAGGATATTAGAGCCGTTATTTTAGCGTCAAGAGTCAAAACATTTAACGAAGCAGTTCAAATAGCATTAGAAGCTGAAGTTTCTCAATCATTTAGTCCTCAGAACACTCAAAATATTTTCCACGTTCAAAGGAAAAATTTTTTTAATCGCGGATATCGAAATAATAATCGTCAAATACGAGGTAATCGAAGTATATCAAATACTTATACTAGAAATAGAAGTGAATATAACAATAACTTCAATAATGTTTCTCAAAACAACTACAACCAACAATTTAGAGGGCACGTAAATAGCAATAACTCATACAGAGGTAGATAATTTAATCGTGGACAATACACAAGTTGTCGACAATCATACCGTCGTAATACTCGGTATATATACACACAATACGTTGAACCGTCGGAAAACTGTCAAGACCAACTCTCTCGATCAAATCAGAGAGCTGTGAGGGAGTTGAATATGATAACAGAAAACTAATATTTCTAACTACCGGTAACACAAATTATATCGAGATATTTTACGAAATGACAGCCAAACTGACAACTTTTCGAATAGATACCGGAGCAGACATCTTTGCAAAACATCTTGCGTAAGCTATAGGGCGATCTTTTCCTATTTCACCTTGAGACAAAACACATCCCAACGCAAAATTTGAAGCGTCCGTAGTAAGAATGAAGAGTTTTGAAAAATCAGGATATTGCAATATGGGTGGTTCGATTAATTTTTTCATTAAAATATTAAATGCTTTGTCGCATTTTGGCGTCCAATTAAATGTGTCATTTTTTCTTAATAATTTGTTTAGAGGGTATGCTATATCAGCAAAATGTGGTATAAATCTACGATAATAATTTAGAAATGCAATAAATCGTCTAATATCATCCGCATTTTTTGGAATTGGATAATTTTTTACTATTTCGTATTTTTTTGGATCTGGACTAATCCCTTTGTCAGAAATTAAATGACCTAAATAATTTACTTCTCGTTGTAAAAAATTACACTTAGCTGGATTTAATTTTAAATTATATTTTCGACATCTTTCGAAAACATTAATAAGATTTGCATTATGATGTATAAAGCTACATCCAAAAACAATAATATCGTCTACATACAGATGCAGAAATCTGACAAAACATGAAATAAATAAACCTGTAATTCTAAAAGAGTTATTAGCAATTTATTGGGGAATAACACATTTCCGCCCATATCTATACAATGCTAACCAAAAATTTATAGTTGTTACCGATCACAGACCGTTAGTTGGACTTTTTACTCATAAATCTCCGTCTTCAAAATTGACTAGAATGCGTTTAGACTTAGTAGACTATAATTTTGAGATACAATACAAACCCGGAAAAACAAACACTAATGCCGATGCTTTATCACGCATAAAGTTAGATTCAGATGTACTAAAATCAATTATTCCTACAGTAGCCGTTGCTACACGATCAATGACAAAGAAATCGAATGACACTATCACAAAAAATCAACCGAACGTCTCGGACAACCAGTCTGGCCAACTGGGAATTTGGGAAGTTACGTCTCTAACTGAAATAAATAAAATGAAAACATTAATGTTCGAAATATGTGACAAGAAAAATAAAGATTATTCAGAGCGCTCACGATCACAATCACAATCTCAATCACAATTGATAAAAAGAAAATTTATAAATAAGTGCGATAAAGTTATGAGAATTACATTATCAAGTGATAATGTAATTCTGTGATAATCTTGAGCAAACTTTAGATTTTGTACTAGAGAAGCTGTAACGTTCATAATTTGATGATGGGTATTCTCAATCATTTATTTTTATTTATTTTGCGTGATATTAGACGTTAATTTCGGATTACCTGGTATATTAATTATTCCCTAATAAAATTAAAATTTAAGGTTTGAATAGTAGGCAACCAGGATTGTATTTCCTATTTTAAATACAAATGCTGTACATATGTTTTACATTTATCGATTCTTTTATGAAGAGAGCAAAAAATGAGGTTCTAGAAAAAGGAATTTATTGGGTGTGTGGTCAGCGACTCGAGAACTGAATCGGCTCGCATTTTTCTGCATTTTATTAACGCATCTGTGTTCCGTTTATTGGGATTTTTCGTAGAAAAGTGCAAAGTGATTGTGTCACTGTTTAGTACTGGTTATTGGATACCGTTTATCGTTAGAGGCACAATCTCAGCTTGGCTGGATCTTAGCAATTTTCTGTGACGAGTTTGACAACATTCGCTGAAGATTTTTATATGAATCCAAGCATTTCTTTTCAACTTGGATCACTCTAGAAGCCGCACTCCATCCGAGTAAGTAATAAGTTTCTTCTTTGTATTTTTTTT
>NW_019417181.1:3786-31856 GCF_000390285.2 Anoplophora glabripennis | reverse complement strand
GAATATTTATTTTGTTAATCGTAGTATTTATAAATATATATATTATAATCAGTAAAAAATGCGTTCGAAATTTTTTTTAGTGCGAGTTCCTCGAAAAAGTCGCAATGTTAGCCGGGTTTTGCGAGTCGTAAAAGTCTGAAGACCTCTGTCTTGGACCATTTTGCCCAAAAATCTTGCAGCATTTGAGTCATTAGATGAAACCGTTTTATTTTGTTTGGATTGAATTTAAACATAATTCAACTTGAGCCACGACAATATTAAACTCTTCAAACGTCAATCGACGATTTACCAATAACTCTCTTTATATGGTATTTTGCAGATTTCACTGTAGATTCCCAAATACCGCCAAAGCGTGTGACCCTGGTGGAATGAAATGCCATGTGATGGAGGCCTGTGAAAAATATTCCGTAAAAAGTACGTTGATGGTCTATGTCGGGTAATAATTGATACAAATATTTAAGCTCTTTATCCGCGCCTATAAAATTCGTGGCATTGTCTGAGTAAATATATTGCAGACACCTCGCCTAGCCACGAATCTTTTAAAACAATTTAAGAAGGATTCTGTAGTCAAATATCCCACCAACTATAAATGAACCGCACGTGTAGAAAATCATACGAATAAACAGAGATAACATTTTACTTACTAATTTTTAAGTCTAATAAACCCGCCTGATCTACTCCTACATTTCGACGCGTTACTACGAAAACATACTATCTCAAATTTAGCTTGAAAATTCAACCCTTAATATTTTTCAACCCGGACAAGACCGTATCAAATACGAAATTAGATATTTTCACGTTCATAATATTATTTTGATAACAATATAGAAATATTTGGGGTTTTACAACTGTTGATGATTCTTAATTCGTTCACTTTTGTCTTTTCAATACCTAAATAAGGGCGATTTTCGAAAATTTTCGAAAAACTGAAAGTGATGCACATTTTCATTTTATCATGACGAGTAGGTATTTGGATATTTTTAGAATATTTTTGATAAAAAGAAAATTTATAAACATGTGCGATAAAGTTATGACAATTACATAATCAAGTGATAATCTTGAGCAAAATTTAGATTTTGCACTGGAGAAGCTGATAAAAGAGAATACAAAGCTAGCTAGTTCCTCTTATTTATGTTTATCAATGAAAGGTGATATATTTAATTTATATACAGGTACCTATGTTAAAAGAAAAATATAACGCACTATATAAAAAATATAAATCAACACTAAAAATTTTATTATTTACACCACCAACGAGAATAAATGATACCGATCTTCAAAATGAACTAATAGAAAAATATCATAATTCACTAATAGGAGCTCACACAGGTGTAAAACGAATTCTAAATAAATTAAAACAAAAATATATGTGGAAAAATATGTCAAAAATGGTAAAAAGGTATGTAAAATTGCGAAGAATGTAACAAAAGTAAAATAATCAAGCATACTGTTGAACCTCTCGTAATTACAGAAACTCCTGCAACAAGTTTCGAATCAATTTCAGTGGATACCGTAGGACCATTGAAAATAACTGAAAATAATATGAGATATATTCTAACTATACAATGTAACTTGACAAAATGTATACAAGCCATTCCATTGGAAAGTAAAGATGCTAAAACTATATCTAAAGCCTTAGTTGAAGAATTTATGATGAAATTTGGTATTTTTAAAATTTTAAAAACAGATTTAGGAACCGAATATGCAAATGAACTTCAAAAATCAATTAATAAACTTTTTCATATAAAACATTCAACATCAACAGCGTTTCACCATGAATCATTAGGTAGTTTAGAGAGAAATCATAGAGTATTAAATGAATATCTTGTTACAAATTCAGCAAATTCTAATTGGGATACATTTTTACCATACTATGTTTTTGCATATAATATAACACCACACTCAGATACAAACTATTCACCTTACGAATTAGTCTTTGGTAAAATAGCAAATTTACCAAATGAAATTTTCACTAAAGTATCACCAATATATAACATAGAAGATTACTCAAATGAACTTACATTTAGATTGAATGAAGCTCACAAAAGAGCAGTAGAATTTCTTAATAAAGCGAAGGAAAAACGAAAACTCAATTACGATAAAAGTACAAATCCATCTAATTTTTCTGTTAATGACCTAGTCATGTTAAAAAGAGGTCAAAAGCAAAAATTAGTACCCCGTATACAGGTCCATTTAGAATTATCAGTCAAAATGGCGTTAATTCGACAATTCTAATAGAAAATAAGCATGTAAATGTTCATAATAATAGATTAATTAGGTATAGAAAAAATTAATATCTAAAACTAATTTGTAATGGTACCATACAATAAATTTTAGTATGTATAAGGAACGATCCGTGTCAACCGTGCCACCCGCTAGTACAAAAATTGAATCGGTCAAAAAATCGCACGACGGCTTATTTAACGGTGTATGAGGTAGTATTATTCAGCACAAAACATTGATACGGAAGTGCTCTACCAAATGTTACGTGCTCCTTGCACAAATTTTAAAATGGCGACCTCAAAATGTCGCTTATATCAGTGAAATAGCTCGATTTTAGGACAAGATCTGCTAATAACGCCATTTAATTGCGGTTAAGCTCATTCTATCTAACTAGAAACGTTCATAAGCAAGTGCACTGCCTAATATTATGTACGCCTTACAAGTTTTCAAAATGGCGCATTCACAATGGCGCCTATACCAGCGAATTAACACGTTTAAGCTGAAACGGGTCAATTAAAGTCAGGTATCACGAATTTTCAAACAATTAGATTCGCGCCAAATTTGGTATACGGGGGTTTTCGGGGTCGCTGACTACGGATCCGAGGTCAATTTTGCAAAATTCAAGATGGCGGATCCAAAATGGCCGACCAAATTTTTAAATAATAACAGAATCGCAACAAATTTGGTATACGAGGGTTTTCGGGGTCGCTGATTACGTATTCGAGGTCAGAATTGCGAAACTCATTTTGTAATATTTTACTTTATAACATGAGTACCCAATCATGTGTTAATCTACTTTTTTCCGGCTATATCTTGTTCTTTTTTCTGTAAAAGATCTATTCACGGGTTGAATTTTGTAAATCTGATCTCGAATTCGTGGTCAGAATGTTATTTTTTGAAAATTTGGTCGGCCGCCATCTTGAATTTAGCAAAATTGACCTCGAATTCGTGATCAGCGACCCCGAAAACCCCCTTATACCAAATTTGATGCGAATCTGTTATTTTTTGAAAATTTGGTCGGCCATCTTGGATCTGTCATCTGGAATTTTGCAAAATTGACCTCGGAACCGTGATCAGCGACCCCGACAACCCCTGTATACCAAATTTGGCGCGGATGTTATTTTTTGAAAATTCGTGATATCTGATATTGACTCGTTTCTTTTGAGGTTAGAAAAAGAACCATCAATTCTGACCGCTTATTCACGTTCGGCGGGGTCTTAACTATATAAATGAACATTTGAATATAGTAAAAAAAATTTTCTAGTTTTCCTAGCACTTTTTCGTGAATTTTTGTTATTTTTTACCTGTTTTTTGAGGTTAGGAAATTCCTGATGTGATAGCTCAATTCTGACACCGGATTCGGGATCAGGAGGCAAAAATACTACTGATAACATAATATGTCGCATGAAAAGTACAGACTACTTTTTTTTGTGAGGCTGTGGTTATTATTTTGGAAAAAGTTTATACTCAGTAAGAGATTATTTCACCGATATCGGTGCCATTTTGCAGTCACCATTTTTTAAATTTAAAGAGAGTATACTGCATATGCTGATGCGTTACACAAGGAATACTTTTAGTGAGACTATGGAAGCGATCAATTGGCGTTTTCAGCAGATTTTGACCTTAAATGTGTTAATTCGCTGATATAGGCGCCAAAACTTGTAAGGCGCACATAATATTAGGTAGTGCACTTGCTTACGAACGTTTCTAGTTAGATAGCATGAGCTTAACCGCAATTAAATGGCGTTATTAGCAGATCTTGACCCAAAATCGAGCTATTTCGCTGATATAAGCGCCATTTTGAGGTTGTCATTTTAAAATTTGTGTAAGGAATACGTAACATTTGGTGGAGCACTTCCGTATCAACGTTTTCTGTTGAATAACACTAGCGCATATACCGTCAAATGTGGATTGCAACAGGTTTAAGCCAAAAATTTTGGTATTTCGACGATATCGGCGCCATTTTGAAGTTGCCATTTTGAAAATTCAGAGGACACGCTTGGAATTTGGTAACTCTCTACCAAACAAACATTTTTTGTTGCATAGCTAAATTTTCGTCATCATCGCTCCTTTTTCAATAGCACTTCTTTCAGGAGGTCGCCAAAATTCGTGGATAGTAGCCGCCATATTGCAACCGCCATTTTGAAAATTAAAAAGCGCCACACTGCTTTCGAAAGCGCTCATCTCAACGAATTTTTTAAGTCGTCGTGCGATTTTTTTGACCGATTCGATTTTTGTACTAGCGGGTGGCACGGTTGACACGGATCGTTCCATAAGCATTTTAGAATAAGCATTTAATCATATTGTAAAATTATTACTTTGTAAGAGGGGAAGGTGTACTGTCATTAACCGCTATTTGCAACTTTGCAATCAATGCAATACGCGATGGGTCAAAGATCCTAGATCCGGTCGCGTGAGCTATGACAATACGTTATTCTTACTCAGCAAAACTTACATTATTATGGTTATAGAAAATAAAATCAGTCTTAACTCAAACCCTCTATTAATTAACACCAAAAATATACCTTAACCCAGAAGGTAATACCACAATACTTGTTTTCCTTTATAAAAACTGTTTACTTTTCTAGTGTTTTGTAAAAGCTTAGGGCTAGTTTTCATCTTGCAGCGGTAGTAGGATTTCTGAAAGATACCAAAGCTGATAAACGCTTCCTGACGAAAATAAATTTGAAAAACTTACACAAGTTAATTGAATAGCGTCGAGCACGAAAAGAAGACTGACTGTTCTTAACACTTCGAAGAGGCTGAAGATAAAACTGAAGAAATGGCTTTGTAACTCGTTATTTATATACTTTGGATAATCTCGTGTCGGTGAGATAAAAGGTGATTAGACGTCCATAAGGTACACCTATTTGTAGCATCTGAAATAGGTCACGTGAATAGGATGTGTTTGATTAGAAAATAGGACGTAATTCAAGTAACATTCAACGGGTTTCATTAAGAATTTATAAGTGAGTAAAAACGGTTAGATAGTGAGCCCTTTCTACCTATTGCAGAGCTAGTATATCATCGATCGCGAACACAAGAAAAATTCTATGAGACCCACTATTTTATTGCAATAATCAAGACGTTTAATTTGATATGCGACACGCCATATTTTAAAAATAAAATTTACCTTTGTAAAATTTGAAAAGTAACAGGTGATAAGGTAAACTCAGAGAGAGATAAAACGTAATTAAAATGCACACACACGTACGTATTGATAGATAAACACGAAAGAAAAGACTAGGTATGACAACGCCTCCGGTTTTTATAATCTCGAAACCTTCTCCTAATTTCGAACCTGTGACGATGACGAACCCAAGCTGTGACGTGTTATAACGGTAGAGGCCTCTTAAAGTTTATGATTTGTGCGTTTTTTCCGTAAGATTGTGAAACATTTTCCCTATTTAAACACATGTAAGACACAGTTTCAAAACAACTACCCGAAAACCTAAGAGGTGTGGTGAAACACGTTAATAGCTGTGACAAGAAGGTTAATCGTTCTTTCTTCGCTAATCGTTGAGGTGTACGAAGGTGTAGTGCGAGGTTAAGATGGGGGGACGATTTTGTTTAAAAATTTGGGCGGGTGGTTGACTTTCTTCCTCATGTTAGCGTAATCGTAGAGGTTCATGAGGGAGAGTACAGAGTCCTTGGTGTACCGTAAAATCCAAGTCCTTATAACAAAGGGGTTGTCACGTACAGGGGGACTCGTTTAGATAACGTTATCGTTTGTACGCATACGTGCGAATATACTTTGTGGACGTTTGTTGCCATGTCCTGCTTAGTTAGGGAGCCCCAATGGCTATGAAAGAACCACCCCCACTACATTACCTCTACAGCCTGTTCGAGAAAGTTTGCCGATTTTCAAAAAAGTTTACCCCTTCGACAAAAACTGTTATGATGGTATGTTTTTTGTTTGCAATTTTTAATAAACATTTATTTTATTTTAGCCATCCATTTAGCAAAGGAAATACAAGTGCTACTTCAAACACAATTACAGATCATTTATATGTATGTACATATGGTCTCTGGCGGCCTGCAGACTAATACATAAAAATAGCAGCAAAATTATTTTACTAAAAACTAAATATATAGTAAAAATGTAGTCTTACGTCAAACTGTATTTTAATAAAATTGACAATTCTTTTTTTTTGTTCATATTTAAATAAAATTAATATTTTTAACTAGTGTAGTCGATATCAATTTTTAATTGTGACAAAACATTTGGCCCTTGTAGATTATAAGTGATAACTAGAGAGCGGACAATGTGTCTTTAACCCGAAGAATAGGTCAAATTTTGGTAGAGATGTGTACGCGTTCAAAAATGTATTGTGTATAATTATTATGTATAGCAAATATATCGTATTATCCTCGCGAAGATTTGTACCCTTTATTTAAAATCCATAAATCATGTGAACAGGTTAAATAACGAGAAAATAATTAAGTTAATTTAGTTCTAAAGAAATGAAATGAAACTCGCGCCCATCTCTAGTCCATCCGTTGACATCGGTTGCGTTTATCGAATTCCTATTGGTCAGAATTCAAATTGCAGCCCTGTTATGAATGGAGCGCGAGTTGGACTATTCTATCATGTGCGTCGCCTGAGGAAATTCGTTACATTGACTCCTAATTTCCAATTAAAAGAACGACACTATTTTTAACCGAACTTTATTTCATAAATATGTAGTACACAATTTCTGATTTTCTAAATATTTTATAACGCCTAAAAATGTATGTACCGTGGAATTTTCGTGAATTATCACGTAAATTTCCGATGCATACCCGACACGCCACTGCGTCATGGGTAATGTATCTAGGTTTATGAATGACATATCTATGTTCAAGGTGTCGTGGACGTGAATTTTCAGAGGCTGTGACGTCACACCGCTGTCGCCCGTCCGCCTGTTTTACGTTGGGTCGAGGAGCTTCGTGACGACACCGTTCAGTGCACGTCCGCCTGTTTTAGGTTGGGCTCCGGCATTTTCTGGATCGGAGCGTGGACGACGGGCGCTTCCCGCCAAAATGAAAAAACCGTTACAATTTCTGTGCGACGTGATTGGCTCCCGCGCAGAAATAACTGTTTAGTTACGTAACGAAGCATATAAGAAGGCCCTGAAAAAAGGGAACAACGGTTCATTCCGCGCTGACCACAGCCCCGTGAGGTTGTGCATCGTAATTTAGCTTTCTACGAAAGTTTCGAACTCGCAAGTTCGAACTGAGCTATTTTGCCGTGAGCAATTTAATTAATTTAAGCCTTTTGCATCGCATTAAACCCCGTGAGGTTTTTCGCATGTAATTTGCCGCATGCGCTACATAATTTCTACAACCTAAATTCTCGAATTTTCTAAATTACTCGTCACCGAGGTCGCGGCAATTCATAATTAGATTCATTCGCTACGTGATATACAGGGTATTCCAAGAGTCAGTTGTCTGAGCACCGACCAGCAATTGACTCACCATAAGAATTCGTTAACTACAGTCTACCTTCGACGTTCGCAATTTTCATTGCGAATTAAAATAAAGAATTCAGTCTGTGATTTTTATTGCGGACTATAAACTTTTCCGCCGTGGCAATCGCGTGCTTCAACGAGGGATAAATCACCTGTGGAGCTAATTGACCGTTGCCGAGCGCCTGCAAGGATTTACGGTCTCTTAGCCCTCACAGAAGTTAGAACATGAGCAACTCACCAAGCGGCTTTGCACTGGGTTGGACGCCGGCGTCTGCCCTAAGCCCTAGAAGCACCAAGACAGAGCCAGCGTTCTAACGACGGGGCGTGACAGTAAATCGCCCTCGAGAAAGCGACTAGGCCCAAGAAAGAAAAAGACGACCATCGGTCACCCGTGAATATATATAGCTTCGTGCTCGACTGGCACGTCGTAAACCGGGCTTACGTGCGGCCAGTTTCCGGAAACTGATGAGGTGGTGAAGATTCGCGCTCGCGTTTCGCGTTAGGGACTTTGCTGTGCGCACCACCGGCACAGGGAGGTCCTTAAAGGAAGCAGGGAGAGTATTTCTAAAGATCTTCCACCAAAAATTCAGAGATGGATCGAGAGCATCGAAGAAAAAGGTTAAAGTCACAAATTGTCCGCTCTCTTGTGATAACGTGCAATAAAATTTTAGTTGCGCAGACCTATAAGTCGCTTATCATCGCAACGGATCTGTTTAGTTCAAAACTCAGCCATCGAGATGATTGAATGGCGCTAGGAGTACAATGCGTATTAGCCAATCATAGCAAATGACCTACGATTCAAAACGAATATATTTTGAATTTTGCCCTAACCACAAGACAGCCATTTTTATCGTTTGAAAGCCCGAAGGTCATTCGCACTCGCAAACGGTTTTAAGATTTTCGCGTGTGGTTGGAACCTTTTTTTCGTTGGCAAAGAAAAATCTGACTACCTTGTCAGGGGTAGTCGTTGAAAATTAGTCCTCACACGTCACAATACAGAGTTAAGCCGGTATAGAAGACTGTGTATTAATTAAATCTGTATTAAACGACGTGATCTGAAATGTAGAAACTAAAAGCAGCATACAATCTGAAATGTGGAAAATCTAAGCAATCTTACCCTTAGCCTTCGGTTGTCCTTTCTCTCTGGCATCTTGTATTTTATTATCTCTTTCTCTCTCTCTACCGCCTTATGTTTAGTATCCCTTTCTCTCTCTCTTTCTACCGCCTTGCGTTTTAGTATCCCTTTCTCTCTCTCTGCCGTCTTGTTTCTTTTTATATCTGTATTGTCCACCTCCATTCATCTTACTAGAAAAGCATACAATTTATTTAATGAACGCAATTTGCTTTTACGCTCCTTTTTTTACTTATTACACCCTATATGCCTGATTTTTTATAAGTTTATAACATAGTATAAGCTATCGTAAATACTAATTTTCTCTATAAATACTAAATCTATTAATCATAAGAAATTTTATTGTATTTCAACAGTTAAAATAACACGTATAATAGTGGTTTTATATTTTTTAAGTAGAATTTTGACTTGGTTTTTCAATAAATAATTTATTGTAATAATAAACGCCTATTACTGTAGATTGCAATTTTTTTTTTGTTGAAGTGAATTTTAATGTAAAAGATGCTATGTTTAATAAACCGCTAATTTATAAAATTTGATGGTTAGCTTGGCTAATGTCTTTTTATAGTTTATTGTCTTTTCGTTCTAAGTTTCTAGTAAATAGCTATTGTCTTTTTTTTTCCATTAAAGAATTTATTGTAATTACTTAATGCTTATTTATTTTTATTGCAGTTTTTAGCTTTTAATGCAATAGTTTTATATGAATTTTTCACCTTGATTTTAAAGACTTTTATTTATCAGAGTAAATCACAGTATCACAGTAGTACAATATAATTTGTACTTACATTTTTCCTTCGTTCACTACACGTTAGTCTATAATAAGCTTTTGATGGTATTTGGTTCTATTTAGAGTTTCTGATTTTCTATTTCAACACAACATTCTGTATACCTAACAACCTGTTAATACCAAATTCGCGTGGGGTGCAATTAACTTTCATTTTTTTAAATACTTAAAATATTGTTTACTCCAATTTTGTGTTTACGACGTTTTTACATTTACCAAATTAATCAGTTTTACTTAAATTTTCATATTTTGTAGTTACCTGTTTTATATATCCCTATTTCAATTAAAGTATTTGTTGTAACGCCTATACTGTAATTACATGCCTATGAATTAAAATAAATTAAATAAAATTAAACATTGTTAGGAAATTATTAAATGATATATAATTCGTAGATTTTATTTTGTGCTTTCAAATACTATATCAGCTTGATGTTTTGTAA
Source organism: Anoplophora glabripennis (assembly GCF_000390285.2). Classification (NCBI taxonomy): domain Eukaryota; kingdom Metazoa; phylum Arthropoda; class Insecta; order Coleoptera; family Cerambycidae; genus Anoplophora; species Anoplophora glabripennis. Next base: position 21,827 of record NW_019417181.1, on the reverse strand, counting down.
ATATAACTCAATTTGTACACCGTGATTACGACTCCCTGTATATCTTCACATATATTCTATTTTAGCCCGCTCTGTCCGTAACGTTTTCTATTTCAACACAATATTCTGTATACCTAACAACCTGTTAATACCAAATTCTTGTGGGTTTGCAATTAACGTTCGTTTTTTTTAAATACTTATAATAGCGTTTACCCCAATGTTGTGTTTACGCTATTTTAAAATACATCTACCAAATTAATCAGTTTTTACCCAGTTACCTGTTTTATATATCCTTATTTCAATTATTGTATTTTGTTGTGACGCCTATACTATAATTACTGGTCTATGAATTAAATAAATTAAATAAATTTAATCAATATTATTTAAATATTATATAAACCGTAGATTTTGTCTTGTGTTTCAAATACCATATCGACTCGGTAGTTTACAAACATAATCAATTTGTACACGTGATTACAGAGCCCCCTGTATATCTTCCTATATATTCTATTTATAGCCGCTCTCTCGGTAACGTTTCCTATTTCAACCCAACATTCTGTATACCTAACAATCCGTTAGTACCAAACTCGTGTGGGTTACAATTAACGTTAATTTTTTTTAAATATTTATAATAGCGTTTACCACAGTTTTGTGTTTTACGCTGTTTTAATATACTTTTACCAAATTAATCAGTTCCTACTTAAATTATCATGTTTTTGCTATTATCTGTTTTATATATCCTTATTTCAATTAATGTATTTTGTTGTGACGCCTATACTATAATTACTGGTCTATGAATTAAATAAATTAAATAAAATTAATCAATATTATTTGAAAATTATTACATATTATATAAACCGTAGATTTTGTTTTGTGTTTTCAAATACCATATCGACTCGATGGTTTACAAATATAATCAATTTGTACACGTGATTACAGAGCCCCCTGTATATCTTCCTATATATTCTATTTATGGCCGCTCTCTCGGTAGCGTTTCCTGTTCAATTAATATATCTGTTATGTCTCTCTGGTCCGCAATTATAATAATTATCTGTTTAGTCTCTACCAAAAAATATTTTAATGTCTGGGTCTGTACCGTATTCATATATTGGTCCTACTTACAACTAACTACCTGTCTCTCCGCTACCAGATGATTTTGGTTATCGGGCCATCGACTTCCGACACGTACCGGTAGTCCAGGGTTTAATGAAGGGACTAGGTCACCAAGGTATGTAGTAATAATGAATTACGTGCATGCGCAGTGGGGCATTTGTGCCGCGACTGTCTATGTCTCTGGCACAAGTGCCCCACTACCTACTACTGACGCCTTAACCCGTGCGGCTATCGACCGAATTCGATAGAGGGCAAAAAGTGGCAATGAGAAAGTGTTCTTCTTTTTTCAATATCACCTCAAATAAGGCTGAAATTAAACAAAAACGATTTCCAAAATTTCGGTTTTATTCAAATATTTCGAAAACTAATCATGTTAGCCTTGATTTTTGGAGGAATAATGTTGGTCCCCTGATTACGCAACTTTGCCCCCATTTAAGCTACTTTGTACCTCTTACCGTTTCTGAGATCCCTGTAGTGAAAGCGAATTTGTAACAGCCGTTGTTGTTGTTGTTGTTATTGTTGTACAGGGTGTTCTCAAAGTTGAGTCATTTATTTTTACAGCAGGTAGAACTCGTAAAAAAGTCGATTTACCAAAAATCGTTTATATAAAAATTGTCAAATAAAGCAATTATTAACAATTATTTAAAAAAAATTGAAATTTAATAACTTTATAATACAAACCTGATTTATTGTCAATTTCGACCACTCCGAATAGAATAGAATAAAATAGTTTAAATAACGATAATTCAGTAAACGTAGAAATCTAAATAAATAGATAAATTTGGAACGAATATATTGAGGCTGAATTTTTAGAGACAAAGCGTCTGAATCTGGTTCGGGATGAGGCAGCACAGTATTGGAGGTTATGAAGGCTTGCAAAAAGTGTAATAAAATTTCCAGGCTCGTATTTAAAAAATGAAGTTCATGATGGTCCTGGAGAGACGAAACGTTACATATAAAAATTGATTATGCTATTCGATAGAGCGCAAAAAGTTGCCATGAGAAAGTTTTCTTCTTTTTTTTTCAATATCACCTCAAACAAGGCGGAAATGAAACAAAAACGGATATCCAAAATTTGGGTTTTTTTCAAATATTTCGAAAACTAATCACGTTAGCCTTGATTTTTTAGAGCCATAATGTTGATCCTAATAAGTTGGTCCTAATAAGTCCCATGGCACCGCGGCCTAATTAGGTCTATTGTGCGTCCCACTACTAGTCCTATTCAGCAAGTAGTTTTGTCCTTTTGACAAAGTCCAAAAGCTTCCTTGCTGACACTTCTCCCAATTCCGTAGGATCCAAATAAGGTCTCCCCAGGAGTGTCATTCTACTGCATGCAAATTCCAGGCACTCGCCCAGGATATGAAGAGAAGTTTCATCCGCCGAGTCACTCGGCAGACCGGACTGTCTACAAGCTTTCGCTTATGTAGATGTTTCCTAAAGCGACAGTGCCCCGTTATGAGTCCCGTCACCCTCCTGAGCCGGATTTTATTCAAGCTCAATAAATCGTTTGCTCTTTCCTTCGAATGATGCTCCATGATCTCCTTAGAATAGCTATGTCCTGACCTTGAAGTCCAGTATTTCCTATGTTCTGTCTCGGTCCATTTGCCCAGAGCCCGCCTGACCACACAGGGAGATGTACCCCATTTAAGCTATTTCGTATCTCTTATGAGTAGCGAATTTGTAACAACCTGTGTAGCTACTAGTGATGTAACGAATATTCGCATTCGCATTCGCGAATATTTGTTTGATTTATGATATTCGCATACGCATTCGCATTCGCAAATATCTTTGAATATTTTGCAAATATGAACATGAAAGAAAAATATAGAATGTGAAAACATTATTAGGTAAATAAGTCCATATTTCAATAGAAATTGATTTACTCATGTTAAGAAATAACTAACAACAGTCTAATATCACAATTCACAAACTCATCTGAGCCGGTAGTAACAAAAAAAAAATTCCAATCATACAAAAATACCGTTCTACCAAGCTAACAACGCTAATTTCTTTAGCCTCTAACGCCGCTGTCACCGGAAATATTATGTGCGTCGCGCGCGGCATATTTAGAATCATAGATAAACGGCGCTGGATTTAAAAACTGAATATTCGTATTCGCATTCACATTCGCGAATGTCAACAACAGATGTTCGCATTCGCATTCGCGAATGCTTAAAAACTGGCATTCGTTACGTCACTAGTAGCTACTACTACTACTGTACTACTACTTTGTTTTTACTATAGGTTGGATACATCTTTTGCAATGAAGCTGCAAATTCAAATAAGGGTGATCCATTAACGGTACGGAGCGGCTGTATACAGGGTGGGCCGAATTTTATGCAGGAAACTTTGAGGGCAGATAGATCTTTTTAAAATAGTAGGTGTTTGCCTTATAAACATAGGTCTGGAACGGCTTCGTTTTAGAGATACAGTGTTGAAATCGTTAAAAAAATTTATTTTTTGTTTATATCTCCGGAATCCATCGACCGATTTCAATAAAATTTAGTACATATAATATATGATAATAGGCCTTGTATTCTCTAAAATATGAGCTCTAAAGATTCAACCAGTGGTGTACAACTGGACAGGGTCACCCCCTTTGTTATAAAACAAACCTACGCCACTGTATTTTTTACAAGCTATTGTAACGAATTTATATTCTTATGTACAAAATACGTAAAAAAGGTGACGTGAATTTTTTCCCTAAAGTTTTCCGTTTTCAAGTTATTCATACCAATACAATCCCCTTGTGGCAGACACTTCTAACCATAATATTACAAGAATATTTATGTTTATGCCTAAAAGTAAGTTCAATTTGTAAGCACATCAACAAAATTCTTTACACTCATCGCTTTCATCTTTTTGGATTAAAACAATATTTGGAAAATCACGACAAAGGAATGAAAGGCACATAAATGAAATTTTAAAAGCATTTGACGACGATCCTCGGCAACTTAAGGTGAGTAAATCGAAATTTTGAAAATATCTACGTAAGGATGGCAGAAATCCGTACCATTTACAACCTGTGCAAATTTGCTTCCGGGAGATGCAGAGGCGCCTGAATTTTTATCAGTGGTTGTTTGAATTCTTACTAGAAATACTTTGGACCGATGAGGCTACGTTCACAAGGCGAGGGGTAGTGAATTTTCACAATCTGGATATTTGGTCACAAGAAAATCCTCATGAAATTCGGAGTCATTTCTAAACTTTCTAGAAAACCATCTATTTGAATTATTAGAGGATGTTCCATTAAATATACGACAAAATAGCTGGATACAAGTGGATGGTGCTCCTGCGCATTTTAGGAGAATAATCTTTGGCTTAATGAAAATTATATGGGATGATGGATAGGTAGAAGACCAAATGCCAATGCCAACCATAATGGTGCAGAGGGTCCAGTGTCTTGGCCAGACAGATCTAAACTCCCTGGACTTCTATGTTTGGGGTGACCTACCTGAAAAGTTTACTCTACTCCAATAGATACTAAACCACAACTACTGCAGCGAATAGAAGACGGGTGTAATAAATTAAAAGAAAACCACCACATGATATCAACTTCAATTAGTTCCATCAATAGAAGATGTCAGAAATGTATCGGTGTGGGTGGTCCGCATTTTAAACAATTGCTGTAAATACGTAACGTTAATTTTGTTTCTTATTTAGTTGTTGTTGCTTGGTAAATATATTTTTATTATTATTTTGATTTAAATTGTTCTTATTTGTAAAGATAACGCCTGCAGGGAAAACTAAAACACACCAGGAACACTACTTCACAAGTGATGTGAAAAGAATTTTGTTGATGTGCTTACAAATTGCACTTATTTTTAAGCATAAACATAAATATTTTTGTAATGTTATGATATGAAGTGTCTGCCACAAGGGGATTGTATTTATATGAATAACTTGAAAATGGTGAACCTTGGGGAAAAAATTCGAATTATCTTTTTTGCGTATTTACTGCATTAGAATATAAATCCGTTACAATAACTTGTAAAAAATACAGTGGCGTAGTTTTTTTTATAAAAAGGGGTGACCCCTGTCCAGTTGTACACCACTGGTTAAACCTTCAGAGCTCATATTTTAGGGAATGCAAGGCATACTATTGTACATTATTTGTACCAAATTTGATTGAGATCGGTTACAAGATTCCTGAGATATAAACAAAAAATATTTTTTAAACAACTTTAACACCCTGTATCTCTAAAATGAGGCCGTTCCAGACCTATGTTTATAAGGCAAATTCCTATTATTTTAAAGAGATCTATCTGTCCTCGAAGTTTCCTGTATAAAATTCGGACCACCCTGTATAGGAAACTAGACGTGCTACGATTATACGGTAAAATATCTATTAATAAATACACTAATACACTGTTAAACTCTTCACAAGTTTTGTGTGAACTTTTTGTTATTGCCATAGCAACGCCAATATGAAGGACGCCATCTTGAAATTTTTAAATTATTATAACTTCTAAATGCCTCAATCAATTTTAATAATCGATGGGTCATTTTAAAGAACTATTAATAAAATTTATTTTTATGATACAGTGTATTTAAAAAATGTATTTTCAACTTAAGTTATACAGGGTGTTAAAAAAAGAGTGTAAAATATTTCAGGAGGTAATAGTATGAACCAAAATAAGCAGAAAAGTCTTAATAAACATGGGTCCGCAAAGTAACGGTTGCGGAGATATGGACCACTATTCGTTTTTCAAACATTTTATTTTATTAGGAATAAACCGACAAAGGAAGCTTTTAACAAACAAAAAACAAAGTTACAGAAGATGTTCAAAGTGCCCTCCGTCCATTTCCAAGCAGGCACGACATCTTCGTCTCAACGATATTCGAACTCTTTCGAAAACACCCTCCTTGGTTTGGATTTCTTGACACTTTTGATTAATCCGTAGCTGCAGCTCTTCCAGGCTATTTACAGGAGTACCATACACTAATGTCTTCAAATATCCCCAAACAAAGAAATCTAGAGGGTTCAGATCAGGCGATCTTGGAGGCCATAAAACAGGTCCGGCCCTTCCTACCCATCTATGTGGAAAAGTTTGGTGTAAATGCTCTCTAACGGCCATGGAAAAATGAGCTGGAGCACCATCATGCTGGAACCACATTTGTTGCCTCTGATTCAAAGGAATGTCTTCCAAAAACTCATACAGTGTGTTCTGCAGAAAGTTGAGGTAAGCAGCGCCTGTTAATCGGTTTGGTAAAACAACAGGACCTAGAAACCTGTCACCTACAATACCCATCCAAATGTTTAATGAAAAACGTGCCTGATGTCCAGATTCTATTAGAGCATGAGGATTTTCGTCGGCCCAAATATGCGTATTGTGAAAATTAAACACTCCATTTCTTGTGAACCCGGCCTCATCAGTAAAAAGAATGTTTGCAAGAAAACGAGGGTCTTCAGCATCATGACGTAGAAACCAGCGGCAAAAAACCAAACGTGCTTGATGATCATTTATTGGATTTAAGGCCTGTACTCGTTGCACATGGTATGGATAAAGCAGTTGCTCGTGAAGGATTCTCCAAACAAGAGGACCACTAATTCCTACCTCGGCTGATATTCTCCGCACACTCGTACCTGGATTCTGCTCTACCAGTGCTAGAATTTCTTCTTCTGCTCTAGGAGTGGATACCGACCTTGGTCTTCCGGATAAATGGCACTGTTTGCTCAAGGAACCGGTATCACGCAATCTTTGGTGAATTCTTCCAAACATGCGTTGTGAAGGAATCTGGCGATTTGGATAAGCGTCAACATAAAGACGTCGCGCTTCGGTGGCGTTCCCATTAGCACGACCATACATGAAATGCATGTCTGTTAATTCTGCGTTAGAGTAACCAGCCATAGCGAAAGAAAACTTGTGCACTGAGAACAACTGTCAAATACGTACTGTTTATTTCACTAAACATCAACCAACTATTATAAGAAAATACACAACGTTTTTGCAAAATAAAAAAAGGGGCTAAAAAACATAAAACATTCCATATCTCCGCAACCGTTACTTTGCGGACCTATGTTTATTGAGACTTTTCTGCTTATTTTGGTTCATACTATTACCTCCTTAAATATTTTACACTCTTTTTTTAACACCCTGTATAAGCGAAATTTCGAAACAACGACAATTTTCTGTGACACTATAGAAGTTGCGTCCCCTATCGGTGAAGTTACAAACTTGAAAATTTTATTTGTTAATATATTTTTTACCACATAATTGTAGCACGTCTAGTTTCCTATACACAGCTGCTCCGTACCGTTAATGGATCACCCTGTATAGTTTGGTAGCAGTAAATGGTTCACAATCTCCTCTGCTTAATTAAAATACTGTTATTATTTAATTTAAAATAAATTCATAATTACGAGAATTAAACTTTGGAAGATGTTTAAATTACAACTGCAATATTTATTTTTTTGCCAGTCTTCCATTTTACAAAATTGGATAATATAGTCTTTCATCAGTCTGTTATTTCACTAAAATTGGAGAAGTATACAAAATGTAATTAAACTTTTTTCTTTATTTTTTAAAATACACCAGGCAACAGTTACTAGCAATTATAGGATGGAAAAAACAAAATCATAGATCTATAATTTTACATACAATACACACAAAAGATTATTTATGAGCAAGGCCGTAGTCAGGTTTTTGAGCAGAAGAGAGCAAATTATATATACCTAAATAGTGGAAGCGTAAAGTAGATATATTTTCTTATACTTATCTGCAATAGCTGCATGGAAAGAGATACAAACTATTTTAGCACGTCGTTCTCTTGAGCTCTCGTTCTCTAAATTTGTGGATTCCATTCCGTTGGGTACTTATGATCTTGAACTTTCGGCAATGAAAATAATTTGGTTATGCACATTATTTATTAAACGCAAACTACTACAGAGAATAAACCTTTTCGAGAGATACAATTTCTTATGGTTAGGGTTATAATCTTATTTTAAGAATGTCCATCGATTTGATAATATATTCTAGAATGTTCCACGCGCCTTCTGGATATGGATGGTTGGGCCCATTGTTTCAACTCTTTACGAAGACAACCAACATTTCACATAAAACATTGTGACCCGTTTAATAAATTTGAATATAAGGATTAGAAATTCAACTGAAAATTTATTACTAAAGTATAACTTAATTGTTCTTAGTTATATTACTCGAATATATAACTCGTATACATAAAACTACAAATTGACTGCAATTGGTCGGGAAAAGATTTAAATTAATATTATGAATGTCTTTATTTATACCGATTGTATCTTTAAGTGCGTATGAGTTGGAACCTACTATTTTACATACGAAAGAACTTCTTAAGTTTATTTTCAGCAGAAGATATCGAGTTACATCTAACCAACATTTCCTATTCTAAATGTTAAGGGTTTTTATAGAAGACTCATGTTTATTTTTCCTATACTGGGCCTTAAGATAAGCTTGTCATAACTTATTTCCCTAATATACTCTTTAGGTTTATAATTCGTTTTTTAACTATATCCCGTAATTGAATGAATAATGTTGTTGAGGTTCTACATTTTGTATGATATAAGCCCATCTTGTATGTTAATCGTGAAGTCTTCCAATTTCCCTATTAACACGTTCGGTTGGATTTACTTCGGGAAAATACAATGTGAAAGTGTGCTTAACAATTATGTTATTTCCTCTTAACACTTGTATACCATTTTATTACCGATTATTATTGATTAAAATTGAGTATTAAAGTATCTGGACCTTAAGAAAAATAAATAATGTTGAGTTAATCTATTAACAATATCCCTAGCTGATGTAAAGCGTCTACTATTAAAGCTTCCTTTAGTAACGTAAAGTGCGACTCACATAAGCGATAACACGACGTTCATTTCCATCATCGCTAAACTGATAAAGATATGCTCCTACAGCGAATTCGGAGCTATCTACAACTTTAATGAAAGTAAAGTTAATTCTGAAAAATTCTCACAAAATCTCCTTTCGTACCTAATTCTCGAATCCATTAAAACCACACAACTCTTTTATATTTCTCGAACGTATAAATATTATACTTTCTGTATTTTACGTTTAAACTGATTGAATTTTGTAAGATAGGTATTCTAGCAATAGTGGGGTTTGTTAACTGGAGATGTATACCGGTTAAAATAATGGACCTCTGGTGACTATTATTGACCTAACGCAAGGGTCGGCAACTGGCGGACCGCGGTTCAGGTCCGGACCGCGGAAGGTAAAATACTGGACCGCCAAAAATTTTTTGAAAGTATAAATTACTCAAATAAATTACTTAAAAAATGTTTTTTACGTTTAAGTGCCAACCTTATAATTTTTTCTAGTATTTTACAATTGTGTGAGTGTTTTGAGTTCTTAATGGTTAGTAAGCAGATTAAATTTGAGTTCAAATGAAAATTTGTAAGAAATATGAATTTTTTTTCTGGACCTCGTTAAAAATTTTTAAAAGTATCCGGACCCCACCTAAAATTACTTGCCGACCCCTGACCTAACGGGTCGATTAGGGTGTCCCTGAAAGGCATGTACCAGCGAACCACCCTAGGCTCTGGTCAAACTACAATTTGGGAAAGTGAGGGGATACATTGATAGCGGGAGAGGAATAAAATAAAACTCGTTATCCTCTGGTTGGCGGTATAGATCTCTCCGACATCTGATTGGTCAAAATGAGTTAAGCTAGAGATAAAAGTGATGAGGGAAGTAAAAGTGATGAGAGGGTAAATTTAGAAGTCGCAATTTTACGCAAATATTAGAAACTAGAATTCATCATGTCTTTTTTGAAAATTTCGGCAGAAGTTAAGACCACTTAATTCAACGAACTTATTTTCTAGGTGCACTTCCCGCCATATTGACATCAACTTCGTTATTTTTAATAACACCAGTACTCGATTTTATTAATAATTTTTTGAATTATATGTATTAATAAGACAGGACGATTCCATCGAGTGGCTGATGAATTTTATGCCAGCTACAAATTATTCAATTTTAGCAATTTAAAGTAAATAAAGGCGCCGATATAACAAGAAATGTTAGAACATACATATTTTACCGAGGCATATTTGGTTGTTTTGTTCTAATTTGAGGTTTTAGAAAAATTTACACCCATTATAAACCACTCTGTATAATTGTTCAGATTATTTGAAAATATAGGTACTTTTTTGTGAAAAGAAATGATGTTATCTATTGGTAACTCCATTTGTTCCATTGAGCATACAAAACTCACATTTATTACATTTGCAAAAACTTAATCAGTGAAGGTTAAATTAGTGACACGAGTAAAGCTTTGGTTTGTTAGAACTGTGCCTCGCAGACGACATACGCTCTTAGCAGAATTTGTAGCGTTCAACTTTATCGGTTTTGAAGGGAGAGTGTTGTGTTAGATTTAGTACTTCTGATTGTATGCTGGTAAAGGAAGAAGAACATGAAAAAGATCTTTTGAATTTAATTAGTTGTCGTGAAGATCAATGTTTTCTAACAGGCGTTGTGAAGGAACGGTATACAATGGGGGATGTTCTCGTACGATATCGATTAATTTCTCGTATTCCTCTGGTGAAAACTTGGTAGCCATTTTAAAATTCGTTAAAAATAAACGCTTTTTAGCACTGTATGCAGTAAGCTCAACTGAACGACTGCGTTGAAATCAAATCAAATTTGATTTCGACTGAACCGACGACGCACATAATTTTCTGCTTACCGTGAGTCCACCTGAGCAGACTCTAACAAACCGGCTACGCATCTTCTTGTGTTCTAGATTTCAACGTAAGTCCGATGCGCACAACTGACTGTCTGCTTTGCGTCGCCTACAGCTCTAACAAACCATAGCTTAAGGCAACCAACAGTCTGTTGTAAATTAAAAGCTGTGAACGTATTAGGAAGTTTTATAAACTTATTAAAATATTTTAAACTTTGTTTAGAATCAATGTGAAAATATCCGCATAAAATTATAGGACTGTTGGGCGCATAAACTTGAACAATCTATCTAACGATACCATAGTATATCCACAAAGGAATCTATGACATGTTAAAATGATGATTGCAATTATTTTGATTAGTTTTCCAGACAACAGTATACATATAATTATAACTGTTCTTGTTGTTGCAATTTCCATTGTAATTATTGTCATTCTTATTGTCAGTTGTCATTTCATTCTCATTATATTATTGTTATTATAATATTTTTGGAAGTACTTACTTTTAGATATGAAGCTAAAGATTTTTTATATTCTGCCATGTTCCAATATAACTGACCTATTTCTATCCACCAATCTGATTTATTTATAGGGTCATTTATAAGTAAATTTATTGCTTCTTGATATTTCTCTTGCTTGTGAAACAATTTAGCACATAATAATCTGGAGACGGCTTCTTTACTAGATTCTAACTCTGAAATGAGCATATTAGCTTCCATAAAATTTTGTAAATTAATGTAAACAATTATTACAAATTCTGCACATTTCTTCTTTTCTTCAGTATTCTCAACCTAAAAATGCCAACTGACATGTAAATTTCAGTACAATATTTCAATCATTTTAATTATTATATGAAAAAAGAAAAATTTGCAATTTTCAATAGTTTATCATTTCTGCTAAATCTCTTGACTGATCTTTGTTACGAATGGTATATCACAGTGGAAGAAGTTACGACAGAGATGGCTTATTAGACGTTGAGCCAGAGAGCATGTGCTGTTTCCTTCCGCGGGAGTAAATGTAGCCTACCAATTTAGATTCGTCATGAAGGCAGCATGAATGTTTGGGATACTTTGTAAAATTCGGTAGCTTAGCGGCGTTACGATCTCACAAAGATGGCCGCCGGGCGAAAATCGTAGTTTACCATTCTAAAGTCTGGTTTTACTTGTAAGGAGTAAAAGTATCATACAAATGTCAATCCACCATAAAGCCAGGATCAATGTTTGGGGTGATACTTTGTAAAATTCGGGAGCTTAGTGACGTTATGACGTCACAAACAGGTCGCCGGCCAAATTCCGTTTAGGTGTATTGGCAAAAATTATAATAATAAAATATATTATAATGACTGAATATTCACGACGATAAATAAATACGATCTACGAAAAAAAAGTTAAATAAAAAATTTTTGATTTTTGAGTTACAGGCCTACAAAGTTGTCAAAAATAAAATTAATTTAATTATTAATAACTTCAGAACCCTTTTACCGATCGTGTTAAAATTTGACACATTTATTTGGACTATTATGGCGTATTATTTCTTAAAGATTTAGTCAAATCGATATACTGGGTGGTAGTTTTCTCCGGTTACCTCTCCCTTTTAACGATCAAAACTTTTATAGTGGTCTTATTTTTTTTAAACGGGCAGCAACATTGGAAAGGTCGTTTTATTTTAAAAAAGTGTATCTTGAGAAAATTGCCTACACAAAACCATTCTCGAGAAAAATGGCATTATTTGCGTCCGGCGGCCATATTTGTGACGTCGTAACGTAACTAAACCTATCGACTTTTACACAGTATCGTCCCCAACATTGATCCTGGCTTTATACTAAATCAAAATTTTTATGATACTTTTACTCCTAACAAATGGAACCAGACTTTAGAAAAATAAACTACGATTTTTGCCCGGCAGCCATCTTTGTGAGGTCGTACCGCCACTAAGCTACCGAATTTTACAAAGTATCATCACAAACATTTATGTTGCCTTCATGTCGAATCTAAATTAGTACTCGTAGGTTACATTTACTCCCCAGAAAGGAAACCAAACTGTTCATTTTTGACTACCTGGCTCAATGTCTATATCAGGGACGGCAGCATCGGCAGTACAGTACCCAAAGTAATTTATAAAAAAATGTTGGAATATAAATATACATTCTTTTATACGTAGAAAATTATTGTATAATGTAGCATAATGCTTTTATAAAAAATTGAGGTGACTTTATTGTAACGCTGTAAAATAGAAAAGACAAAGCAAAATACCAAATATGGCTTAATTCTAATAATAGAGTTACGGCGCGCCAATCTTGTGTTTCAGTTTGGAGAAAGGATAGGTACGGCATGCTTAACTTCCGTTAATTCGGTTCCATACTTCGTATTACATTTTCTGTTGCGAACGTTGAAGCGAAACAGCTGATTTCTACAGTTGTCTTGAATTTTGAAACTGGTTTCAAAATCAAAGTGCAGCGAATCACAACTTTATTAACAAAGTGCTATGGACAGATGAGCGTTGTTTTAGCCGTATTGGCAATTTAAATGGGTAGGTATCATACTACCTACTCTTTGAAAAGCAATAAGTCATTGTCAAACTGAATGATTAATTGAACATAATACTAATAACTCATATTCAATTATAAAACATAGTGAACGCGTTAACAATATCTCAAATCCTTGCTGAGTAACCACCAAATTGTTAGATCAACAAATGCTAATACTCCTGTTATAAATGATCCAGAAGATTTGGTTTCCGAATTACATGATTGCCAAAAACGAGCTTAGAATATTATGTTTTTTAATATTACTGAATCAACTAAAGATATACTTGCGCGGAGTTGTGAAGAAGACGAAACTAAGGTATTGAATAAGTTGTAAATTTTTGAGAGAAGATCTTGATATTGATATCTCAAATATTAAATTATTCCGTCTGTCAGTCGGTAAAAATAGACCTATTAAGTATGTTTGAAAATTATGATGATGTGCATAAAAATAAACTTAGAAATTCTGTTATTAAAATCGCTAATGACATGACACCTATGCAACGCGGAAAATCTCAAAAAATTCCATCTTACTACAAAATTGTAGAATGAAACAACACCAAAACAATTGCATGCGTCAATAATGTTCCAAGAATTGTACAGGGTGATTCACTAGATTTTGACCCCCCCCTTTAACTTTTTTGTTTTAAGTTATAAAAAAATGTGAAATACAAAAGTTGCAGTATTTTTTATGAAGTTTTCGAAAATGATGGTAGAAAAACAAATGAAGTTCAAACAAAATGCCGCGGATGTTAACATTGTTAATTTAAATGGAACACCCCGTATATTTTTACATATTTGGATAGAACCGTTCCCTGTCGAGCATAGTGATATAAAGTTTGTTGGGTCCATCTCTAACAATAAGCGAGATAATATTAAAAAAACGAAATGATGTTTTTTTATTAAGAAAATAAGACATCTTGTAATTGTACGCCTCTATCAGGCATTTCTGCCTTTTTCCCAATTACAAAGGATTTAGATTTAGTTGTAATATATTTTGACATATCGCACATTGATATACTCCAAAATGCATATAGGTACTTTAACTAAATCTCAATAATTAGACCGCGTGGGCCAATTACTCAAGGACAATGTATATGGTAGGTCGTGACAGTGATAGGTAGTAATGTCATGATAACATTGTTATTGATTGACAGTTTGTATTATCCATATATATTAAAAGCTGTAGGTTACTCTCGCTCCCACACTCGGCCGGGAAAAGAGGCGTACGGTATTATCAAAGGCTTTCCTCGCGAGTCGCGCAGCGACGAGCCGAGAGGCCCTTCGGGTCCTTCCTTTATCCAACGTCGTATTCTGAAGGGGATCTGTTCGCGCCTTCTATGTGAAATTTTCACTTTAAAAAGAGTCCTCGCCGAAAACTGACTTTTTTTCGGTGGGAGTAAGATACCCGAAGTATATCCGATATTTAAACAGAAATGGAGACAAACGTCAGTGAAGACGTCAAAATAAATTTTGTCATTTAACGCGTTTTCCCGGACGATCGGGCCAGGGTGAGTCGTTACATTGCCGTTAGGTATCGGTTCCTATCTTATAGAGACGCAACTTTGTCGACAAAAATTTGATTTGAACATTTTCAATTTTCTGTTTACATTCGCAGAGAATCAACGTTTCAAATAGCCCGTGCAGGCTCCACTCAACGTTAGATCGCCGTAGCTCATTTTGTAAACTCACGACTGCGAAGCCGAAGATCAGGGGTTAAAATCGCGAGCGGGGGCATTTTTTCTTTTTGGGGGAAAATTTTATATATTATTTACCAACCCACAGAAAATGCACCGCGGAGCGGTGCTCGAGTCGCGCCGCGAAGCGCGGCCGAGGGCCGAAGGCCCGAGAGAAAAGTCAAACTTCGCGTCAGCGAAGTTTGCCAGCCTTTCTAATTATTTAATTAAAATGGGTTACACAGAAGTAGAAAATTGAAATATGTATTATCAGGAATTAAAATAGATTATAGCGAATAACTTACTCTATTTTATTTCCTATAATATTTTAATTCTCTACTTCTAAGTAACCCAATTTAATTAAATAATAATACAACAATAACAATGTTGCCATAACATTACCTGTCACTGTCCGGGCCTACCATATAACATTGTCCATGAGTAAATAAGCCTCTCGGCTTAATTAGTAAGATTTAGTTAAAATACCTATACGCATTTTAGACTATATCAGCGGTCTTCAAACTTTTATGGCTTTATTTAAAAATATTAGTTATATGTAAGAGTATACATTTTCTTGAATTTTGTAGTATCGATATTGTAATTTCAAAATATTGAATTTTTGACGCGGAACCCCGAGAGAGGTTGTGCGGAACCCCAGGGTTACATCTATGGAGCTTTCGAGCGTTATGTGTCTAAATATTATGTTAATTCCGGTAACTTTTCAATGTGGTATCGAGCAAACACTATGAATTTAATTAAAAAGAAAAATAAATTGTATAACAAATATAAAAAAAACAAGAATCTTGAGGATTTTAATAAATAATAGGGATTGAGAACACACGTCAAAAATTCTATTAATAATGATCATCACAGATTCGTCGAATATACTCAGGATAATATACATAATAATTAAAAAAATACATTAATTCGTGTTATTTATTAATGTGAATAGCCAAAAACTACTTCAAAAACAAAACTCGTGATTAGTTTGTTAAACTCCACTCAAAATCCTACTACATACTGTACTGATGGAAGCGATAGTGTCCGTACAAAATGGAAAATAAATATTATTATGATTATGATCACGATCACGATCACGATCACGATCACTATCACTATCACTATCACTATCACTATCAGTATGAGTATGAGTATGTTTATGATTATGATTATGATTATGATTATGATTATCATTATCATTATCATTATCATTATCATTATCATTATCATTATCATTATCACTATCACTATCACTATCACTATCACTATCACTATCACTATCACTATCACTATCACTATCACTATCACTATCACTATCACTATCACTATCACTATCACTATCACTATCACTATCACTATCACTATCACTATCACTATCACTATCACTATCACTATCACTATCACTATCACTATCACTATCACTATCACTATCACTATCACTATCACTATCACTATCACTATCACTATCACTATCACTATCACTATCACTATCACTATCACTATCACTATCACTATCACTATCACTATCACTATCACTATCACTATCACTATCACTATCACTATCACTATCACTATCACTATCACTATCACTATCACTATCACTATCACTATCACTATCACTATCACTATCACTATCACTATCACTATCACTATCACTATCACTATCACTATCACTATCACTATCACTATCACTATCACTATCACTATCACTATCACTATCACTATCACTATCACTATCACTATCACTATCACTATCACTATCACTATCACTATCACTATCACTATCACTATCACTATCACTATCACTATCACTATCACTATCACTATCACTATCACTATCACTATCACTATCACTATCACTATCACTATCACTATCACTATCACTATCACTATCACTATCACTATCACTATCACTATCACTATCACTATCACTATCACTATCACTATCACTATCACTATCACTATCACTATCACTATCACTATCACTATCACTATCACTATCACTATCACTATCACTATCACTATCACTATCACTATCACTATCACTATCACTATCACTATCACTATCACTATCACTATCACTATCACTATCACTATCACTATCACTATCACTATCACTATCACTATCACTATCACTATCACTATCACTATCACTATCACTATCACTATCACTATCACTATCACTATCACTATCACTATCACTATCACTATCACTATCACTATCACTATCACTATCACTATCACTATCACTATCACTATCACTANCATCATCATCATCATCATCATCATCATCATCATCATCATCAACATCATCATCAACATCACCACCATCATCACCACCATCATCATCAACATCACCACCATCATCACCACCACCATCATCACCACCATCACCATCATCACCATCATCACCATCATCATCAGTATCAGTATCAGTATCAGTATCAGTATCAGTATCAGTACCAGTACCAGTATCAGTATCAGTATCAGTATCATTATCATTATCATTATTATTATTACTTACTTTTTTTTTACTTACTCTTTTTTTACTTACTTTTTTTTACTTACTTTTTATTGACCACTTTATATACAAAAAAGTACATTTGAAGGCACAATTTTAATATTGTAATAATATTATACATACATACAAAGTACGTTATGTGGTTATGGCTTATGTCGTGGAATATGATCGATGGGATCGGTAACGACGGCATGGGCCCTCGCTGGAGACCTCGGAAGTTCGAATCGAGCTCCACGTTTGTGCCTAATATTTGAGAATTGTGCGGGGAATTAGCAACATGGGCTCGCCGCGAAGATGTCGAAGTAGGACTTCGAGCCCCATGTCGCGGAATATGATCTGAATGTTGTGTTTGGTCAGCATGGGTTCTCAGTGGAGGCATCGGGAGTTCTAATCAAGCTCCACGTTGGAAACCATGTCGCAATCTGTGATCTGGGATGTCAGTTCCCTTGACCGGGTTCCGCGGCAGAAACGCACGGAGTTCACGGGGATCGTCACTATCGACGCCCGGTCGCACTATATTCTCAGATGACTGGAATCTGAGAATATTAT
>NW_019417181.1:0-1227 GCF_000390285.2 Anoplophora glabripennis | reverse complement strand
CTAGTTTACTTGGATCCAATCCTCTGGAGAGGATATCCGCAGGATTGTCATCTGACATGACATGCTTCCATTCAAACCCTTCAGTGATCTGCTGAATTTCTGAAGTTCGGTTTGCTACGAATGTTTTCCATTGGTTGGGTTCTCCAGCGATCCATGCTAGTACTATGGTAGAGTCGCACCATAAGTACACTTTGTTCACTTCTAAACCAATTGCATGTAAAACATTTTTAGTTAATTTTGCTAACAGATATGCACCGCACAATTCGAGCCTGGGAAGAGATATTGTCTTCAATGGTGAAACGCGCGATTTTGCACATAGTAGCTGAACTTCGTGATTATTGTCTGCATTCGTCGATCTGATAAAAATGCAAGCCCCATATGCTGACATAGATGCATCGCTAAACCCATGTAATTGAATATCGATTGGTTCTTTGCAAATTACTTGTCTTGGTATTCTAATCTTCATATTGATAAAATTAATTTGTTCTAAAAATTGAATCCAGGTTGTGTGTATTTCTAGAGGCACAGCCTCATCCCAACTGAACTTTAATTGCCATAATTTTTGTAACAAGATCTTTGCCTTTATTACTGTTGGACCAACTAATCCTAGTGGATCAAATATTTGTGACACAACGGAGAGAATTGACCGCTTTGTTGTTCTGCATTGTGGGCTGTGTAAATTCACCTTATACTGCAACACGTCCGTGTCTGAATTCCAAAGAAGTCCCAATGTTTTTGTAACTTTGTCATCCGAAAGGAAGTGTTCAATTTGATGCACCTTGTTAGCTTTATCTTCTAACACTCGATCGTCATTAGACAACCATTTTCTTAATGGAAATCCTGCTTCATTGAGAATTGTTGATAACTCTTGCCGAAGTTGCCTAGCCATCTCCCATGATTGTGCACCAGATAGTAGATCGTCAACGTAAAAATCCTTTAAAATGACCCTACTCGCTGCAGGAAATTTGTCCTTATTGTCAAGACCTACTTCTTGTAAACATCGTATTGCTAGAAAGGATGATGATGCCGTTCCATATGTGACAGTGTTTAGATGGTAATGACCGATTGGCTCATTAATTGATGGTCTCCAAAGAATTCTTTGCAGGTCCCTGTGTTCTTCTTTTATCAGTATTTGGCGGTACATTTTTGCGACGTCCGCTGCGATAACGCAATTATACTTACGAAATCTGATTAAAATGTCGAACAAGTCATCCTGGATTTTTGGAC
>NW_019417180.1:57442-121196 GCF_000390285.2 Anoplophora glabripennis | reverse complement strand
TCTTATCCTTCCATTTGACAGATAAAAGACCATTGTCGCATGTATAAGAATCAAATTCACCCCGTTTCATTTTGTTGTCTTGTAAAAATTTTGGTAAATATTTTCTCGTAGAGTTTACAGTTCCACAAGCAAATATTTGTTTTTCTTGAAGATATATCATCAAGGGTACGTTATTAAAAAAATTATCGAAAAATAGGCAATGGCCTTTATTTTCCAAACCCTGGCACAACGTCTTTATAACTCTGCTGCCCAAATCTTTTTCGACAACATCACCTACCTTACCTGTGTAAATTTCAAATTTGTGACAATATCCACTTTGATCTGCCAACATCCAAACCTTATACCCCCGCTTTACAGGTTTTTTAGGCATATATTGTTTTAGCGTCGATCTTCCCTTATACTTGATCATTGATTCATCTATAGAAATATTCTTTGAAAGATGAAAGCATGTCAAGAACCTATCTTGTAAGTGATTTATTAGAGGTCTGACTTTGTAGAGCTTATCAAAGTTTGGAGTATCGCGATGTGGTTGTATGGAATTATCATTCAAGTGTAAGTTGGCCAAAATCCAGCTAAAACGTTTTACTGGCATAAGTGAAGATATAAACGAATCGTGAAGTAATTTGTTGGAAGACCAATAGTCCCTATAACTAGGGAGCCTTTTTACGCCCATTATTAAATTTATGCCAAGAAATGTTTTGATTTCCTTGCTGTCTGTTGGTTTGTATGGCTTTGCTAACTGCTGTGCATATAAGTTTGTTTGAAACACAAGAAAGTCTATAAAATCGTTTTCAAAAAAAAATTGAAATATTGATCCTGGTGAAAGATTAGGATTGTTTCTAATATAGTCAGGCACTCCCGAAGTACTTGTAAAGTCCAAAATACCCGAAAACGCAGGATTATTCTTAGACCAATTTAGTGAATCTAGAAATGTTTTTGCTTGTTGAAATTGTTGCTTTTCGTTGAGTATCCGAGACCGTAATTCTTTTAGTGTAATTGTGTCTTCTTCTAAATCGTCCTCCGAATCGGAAAAAAAAGTAGGTACCGGAATGATAACATTAATATCATCATTCAACTCGTCGGCAATTACATCTTCGTGGACCAGGGAATCGTTATCAGATGGGATACTCTCCACTTCAGAATTTCTATTTTGGTGATCATTGGCATCGTCCAAATAGAGATTTTCCATCCACTCAGCTCGAGTCATACCTATTAGTCTAAAAGGCAAGTCGTCCATTTGCATCTACAAACAAATATCATTCAATCACAATATAAAATTTAAAAAAATCTATTTGGGCGGTGGTACAAAATATGTACCGCAGATTAAAGTTATATTTATAAATAATTTTAAAAGTAGTTTATCGAATATTATTCATATATGTTATCTTTAAATACTAAAAAACACGTACTTACCAATGTATTTAAAAACAACAAACTTTCATTCACCAAAAAAGCAATTCAAATGAAACGAAAGTAAATAATACTTTTCAACACGCTAGAACTCGAATAACCTGTAAAATTTTCTAAATCGTACTACTCGCGCCATCTCATACTGAAGAGTCAAACTATACGCATCAAATATAGAAGGTGGTTCAGGACTTGGATCACCACACTTTAAATAAAATGAGTTTTGAAAGATGGTCCATATTATAGACCACCACTCACATAGGATGATTTTTATGGTGGTTTATTTTTTAGACCATTGCCCTCGAAAGAGTTAAGATAACCATAAACTCTCTAATAAAAGGGATGTCGGGAAGGTCGTTGTAATATAATTTTACAAAACTGCATTGTGTCGTGTTTTGTTGTCGTTGCAAGATAAATTGAAGCGTTCGGGGGAACAAGGTACATAAGCCACATCTAACACATTACGAGAAAATTAACTTTAAAGATTTCATTTAAATCCCTAAATCAAATTCAATTTTTTTAATTGAAAGTTTCATGGAATTTTGTTATATTACCAAAAAATATATGATATTAAGGCTAAAAAAATCAGACAAATTGTTTTTTTTTTATAAATTTATGAAGCATTTGTATAAAAAATGTGGCTTGTGCCTTTTTTATATACCTAAGTAAAACAAATATTCTTTGAATATAGGAACATTGCACTTGGATGCCCTATCGACTTTCATAAGAAAATAAACAATGTTATTCTTTGATATGTTGTTACAAACAAAGAAACAAAAACAATCGTTCTTATTCATCATCTTTCCAACTCAGAGTGTCATCTCCGTCTATACATTCTGCTTCATCCTGATTTTCATATCGGTGATCTGATTTTCAGTGTTACCAAAAATGTTTAAATAGAAAGTTTGGTTTATTGGAGGAATATACTGCAGAAGTTTTTTTAAATCGGTTACTTTCTTGTTATTTAGTTTTATAGGCTCCTTATATTTATGATTCAGAGTATTTAAAACGTCATTGCGGTGAAGACTGAGTTTGTTTCCCCGTTTTCCAACATTCACCTTTTTAAAGAGACCATTAAGCATATGTTTTATAAACATTGCATTTGGATCCTCTGATTGAAAACGAAAGCATCGCACCATGTTGAAATTTAATGGCTCCTTATCGTCAGTGATATTTTTCTTTAACATGGTGATGTTGCTAAATGTAAAGAAATCTTCCTGTTGCATAACAACGACGTTAAATGGATTAGTTCGTTTGCATTTGGCTACAGCTTCGTACCAGTCTTCTGGACAATATACTTGCTTTAGAAACCGCTTATGCTTCTCTATCACCGCAAAGTCTCTGTCACAAGGTAAGTACGTGTGTCCTGATATCAAAAAGCGATGTTCAATAGACTTAAATTTTTTCTCCCTTACAAGTTGTAACCATAACGACATTAGGAGCCAATTTTTGTTCTGTCCCCCACAATTGTCTGTAAAAATAACAAGCTCATTTTGTTCATTTGTTTCTCGAGAAGAAAAGTATGTAAGTAAAATGCTGGCTATTTCTTCACTCCCTCTTTTGGCTGTTGTTTCTGTCCACATAAACATGGTTGCCTTTCCCGTTGTACAATCATGTATTCCCAAATTATAGGTCCAAGCCTTTCTTAAATAAAACGCTGGACCAACAGTAAGACTTGGAGTTGGGAGAGTTTGTTGTAAGTCGAAAGCAATAACTAATTTTTTGTTGTTTGTTTTTGCAGATTCTATTTCTTCTTTTAAATTATTTTGCATTTCTTCGGCTTTTCTGTGATGTAATTCTAACTGTATTTTTAATCTTTTACTTTCTTCTTCATTTTGTTTACTATTTGCGGTTTCTATCAGAATACGTAGAGAATCACAAGTGTGACATGTGTCACTTTTTGGTAACTTAAACCCTATATTATATTCATTACAAAATATCCTTCTATATTTGTCTTCTTTAACTGGTACAATATTCCTTTCCTTGCACCATTGAATATAAAAGTCCTTATACAGCCTAGAAATACTCATGTCATGATTCAGATATACTCTGTGAGGATTCTTTTTTCTACTGTAGTGGCTTACATATTTTGGAAAAGCTCTGATGTGATTATGGACCGATTGTATTTGTTCCAATGGTGTTTTGTTGGGTCTATTGTGATGTTTCCCGCGTTTGTCACTTTTTGGGACGCTTCTTCCTTCAAATATTTGGTTACAAATAAGCCGGACTCGTTTCGAAGAGTTCTGTAATCCATGAACGGACAGAAACTCTTGCTTACATAACTGGACGTCTATTCCATTTACTTTCACAAAATATTGGTATGTTACTTTTCTAGACGATTCACGTTTTTTTATTTTTTTTCTGTACGAGCGCTTCTTAGGTATGGCCTTGATAGATCCAAAAAGATAAGTGTTTTGCTCTCTGTATGAACCTAAATCCCAAAATGAATTAAAAATGTTAACTTCCTTTCCCTGTAATTGCGCTCTACATTTTTTATTGCACGTACATTGGGGACCAATCTTTCTGTCTGTAACCATTTTTCCCCTACTATTTTCATAAGCATGGCCTCGATTTCGTTTTGTTTTTGCTTTTTCTTTCTTTCTGCACTCAAAGTTTGTTTTGCGCCAACGAGAATGAATGGCTTTTTCGGGAGTTTGTAAATTACCTCTTGCTACCACAACCTCATCCTCTATTGCCCGCAAGTTTTGAGATTCTAATAAAGCCTTACTTGTCAAATTATCTTCTGAATCATTTTCAGATGACTGAAACAAAAATAAATATCGTACTCAAGAAGGTCATAAGCCACATTGAAAATTTTTAGGTTATTATCGATCACAAGATAGTTTACGTTCCAATTATATGTGGCATTTTAGTGAGAATGTATTGGTTTTATAATTATATTAAAATAAAAAAAATAAAACCAACGTATATTTGAAAAATATAACAAAATACATTTACAGAAATAAATGGCACATGCCACACAAAAAAATAGGCAGTAAGGTTATAAGCCACAAAATTAATTATTTACCGATAATCCATTTTCTGATAGAGAATCAGAACTGCTCTCAGATGGGGAATAATCTCTGTCCTTCACGCTATCGTCCGAGTCGAAAATATTTTCACCATCGCTGTTATTTGAGTCACTATTAAACACTTTTCGTTTATATGACAACTGTCGCTTGGTAGCCATGATGAAATTTGTGCGGCTTGTGACCTTGTTGACTGCAAATAATCTAAATATTTCGACTACAGAACAAGAACTTTTAGGTGCAGTACCGCCATCTTTCGGTAGTTTTCAGAACTTTTTTTATGTGGCATAGGACCTTCTTCTGGCCAGATTCTGTGTCGAGATATCTCAGTTTTTGCGAAAATGTGGCTTATGTACCTTGTTCCCCCGAACGCTTCAATTCCAAAACTGTATTTTTTTACGTTTTCTTGAACTTCTACTATTGGGTTTAGGAAAATAGTAATGATATAAAAATTGTTCCGAAAGTTTTAGATAGCTTACTTTATCTTAAACAAGCAATAAATGAAGCAAAATTAAAGCTTTACTTTACAACCAAACATATTTTTCAATTTGTTAATTGCTTTTCCAGATTGAATGCAAGTAAATCCTGCTATTTTTAACATTATTAAATTTATTGATACACAAACAGATTTAGTCATTATCAGTGTATTCTATTTTTTTCGCTGTCGGGGAGTTCCTCGTCGAGTGAAACCTCTTTATCTTCTATAAGCGCAAATGTTATGTCGTGTTCATTGCACGACTATACTTCTGAGGGAGATTCCTCGTCTTCAACGTTTTCATTTTGAGTAATTATTTGCAAAATGTCTTCGATTGTGTCATTAGATTCCTCCTCATCACAAACATCAAAATCTGGAATATTTGCGCAGTTTTTTCCTTCGCAGTTTTTACACAAAATTGTGCAAAGAATTCCTAATTTTTTTACAACTGTTTGAGTGTTTAAATAGCGAGTTACAAAGATTTGGTATATTTCAGATATTGTACTACCACTGCAAGATGTCTAAATTTTCGATCGTCACACAACAGACGTCAGTCACAAACAGCTTATCAAGTCTCTCAATGTTCTGAAGGCAGACTATACGAGCCCAGGCTCATAATAGTTCGGCCGGTCAACGTTTTCAACTAAATACTTTAATAATCTATGAGTTATGCAGAAATAACGAAATATTTCTTAATATCGCTTTAACTACAGTAAAATATAAACTTTTTAGTTACAAAAATGAACATTTTATTCAATACATATATCGACTAATGGTTACACAATAGAAAACTTTATCCGTCTCAGGGGTCATAAAAGTTCGGCCACTCTTTGATATTGAGTTACATCGCCTTTGTTCTTAATAACTGCTTTAATTCTGCTAGATATTGTATTTACTAACAAAGCACATTCTTCTGGTAGAATATTATCCCAAATATTCAGTACTGTGACTTTTAATTCAGGCACTGAACGTGCTGGATGTTTCCGAAGCTGTTTTTTCATATTGTGCCATAAGGTGTCAATAGGAGATAAATCTGGGCTGGAAGACGTCCATTTTAATACTGGTATTTGATGATTCTGCAACCACGTTTTAATAGTTTTTGCCGTATGATACGGTGCACCGCCTTGTTGGAATATGAAATGCCCTTCCGCCGTTTGACACATCTCAACAGATGGTAACAGACTCTCTTCCAGAATATCTCTGTACTTCTGCGCGTTAACAATTCCATCAACAAAATGCAGTTTACCAACACCTCTACCAGACATGCAACCCCAGACCATAACAGATGCTGGAAACTTTACTTTTTTGACTAAACAATCGCTATGATAGGCCTCTGAAGGTGTACGCAAAACCCGTTTTCGTGTGTCACCTACACAAACGTCAAATTTTGACTCATCGCTCCAAATTACGCTGTGCCATTGTTGATTCGTCCAATTTTTATGTTCTCGTGCCCATTTTAACCTATTTCTCCTCTGCAGTTTTGTTAATTGAGGTTTTTCTTTTGCCTATTGGAAAAAAATAAAAAATTGCCAAGAATTTAAACAAGAAAAAAAAGATAAAAAGTTACCTTGTAAAACTTGAATCCTATTTTTCGAATAGTTCTTTTCGTTGTGGACATTGAAATAGGCTTTGCTATACTGTCCCTCCATAGTGCAGTTATTTCTTTAGTATTGGACCGCCGATTTCTTTTTACTATTCTGCGTAAAGCTCTTTTATTTGCTTCTGTAATTATAGATGGTCGGCCGGTTTTGACTTTTTGGTCGACTCCGTCGGTTCTTCTGTATAAATTAATAATATCTTGCACTGTAGAACGCGGAATTGAATGAGAAACTGATATTCGGCGGGCCGAAATACCTTTTTCATGGGCTTTTATAATAGAAACTCGTAAATCTTTACTTAGAGGTTTACCACGAGGCATTTTACGTTAAATCTGAAGCAAAACGTGGGTAAAACTAATAATGACAGACCTTTTGTTGAATTATTCAGTATGTGTTTTGTTTTGGAGAACTTATATCAGTTTCATGGCAGATATGATAAGAGGCCGAACTATAATGACCCATTGGTTGGATTGCATTTTTGTTAACTATGTTTTCCTCAATTTGAATTTTGTCAAAAGTGATTAAATTTAGTAAATTGATAGTCTATACTTTATTACAAGTGAGGTAGTTTTAAGGAAATCTTTCATCATTTTGGTAGAATGTGTAATTTATTCCAGTATTTAATTAAAAACGTTGGCTGGCCGAACTATTATGAGCCTGGGCTCGTAATACGTAATAGGAGTGTAGCTAGATTTTTGCTTGGGGTGGGCTCAGGGCTGCAAGTTCTATGCAGGCCTCCAAAAAAAATCACGTAGTCACCGACTTACCGATACGACAAAGATGATAATATTATATCTTTTTTCTGTTTTTGTCTCCCCCTGTCTCCCATGGAAATCAATCGAAAAGAAGAACTTTAGTTATTAATTTTTATCTGTGTACAAGAATTGATTAGCAATTTTTTTCATTAAAAATCTGATGCACTGCATTCCCTCAATTGGGTTTGTACCAAATTTTGTCAAAAACTATGATTCACTAATTGTACAATTGATATTAATGGTTTTTACCATTTCTACTTTTTTTAAATGAGTAAACAATATTTATTAAATTTAGTGGATGAACCATTTGATAATAATCAGGAATGAACAAGTCAAGTTACCAGTAATTTTGTTTTGAAAACGCAACATTCTGTTTCATCGGCTAGTGATTGGCGTAATTTTGCATGAGATTTTATTCAACTATTCATCGATCTTGAAAAATAATGAAAAATAAAGAATATCCATAATTAATAGTTATATTTATATTATGTGTACATATGTATATTAAATGACAATTTGTACCATAAAAATAAAATTAAAATACATCGGTATAGGTGGAAATTGTTTAAATTTACAAATATTGTATTTTCTATAATCTAACTTGTTCTCCATCACTCTCATAATCACTCGTTTCATTTAATCCTAACATATTTAAAATATCTTCAGGTGAATGGCTGCTTATTTTGTTGAGAAATTCTTTTAGACCCGCATCAACCATCGCATTGCAAAATTCTTCAATGCTTCATATTGCAATACAAGGATGAATAGAGAGAACGATCGTATTTTGTCTCGATTCCGTTGTATTTTTTTTTCTGGGTCTCAGTGTTCTGGACGTTTCCGCTAGAGCTCCCGTACATACCTGTAGATTTTGTAATTTCTGCGTTAAACTTCCGGGAAATACCTCTCCCTTTCTTCGGTTTCTTGTGACATGATTGCGGGCCACCATATAGGGTAGAGGGGGGCAGGTTCGGACACTTTTGGCTAATTCGCTCTACAACCCAAAGTTGTGGAGTATTAGGAATAATAAGCATGTCAGTACATAGAGTGACATCTTGTGGACTGTCTGTGAAGCTGTATTGGTTGATTATAACCGAGTTTCCATTGGAAAATACAAACACAAATAAATTGTCATTTGTCCGAATGTACCCCACGTGGGGGCAGTTGCAGACATGCCTGGGGTACTTTCGGACATTCAAATATGGGGAGTAAAATAACTAGAATAATGCTAAAACGTCATGTTTTAATCGGATAGTGAATTAACGGTAACAATTCTTTACCCAAAAACGTCAAATTAAACTGTCAATCTCTTAGAACTAGTGTTGTACCTATAGATGAGGGCCCTATGGAAACGGAATTAAGTAATATGACTGAAAATTTATTTAATTTAATTGCAATGTCGGAAATGTACAACTGATTATTAATTAATGAATTATATAACATATATTATGTAATATTATTTCAAATTCAAACCATAGAAGTTAATGTTGAACTTTAAAAAACTCTCCAATCGGGATGTCGCCGCAGTGGCTATAGGTTTAGGTAATTTTGACTCAATGTCAGTTCGAGAAACGGCTGCAATGTCTTCTGCAAGAGGAAAGTTGAAATAGCCCTTGGAATGCCGTAAGAACGTAACAACATATTCCCCATAGTCTTCCGACAATTCTATCACTTGGCCGACGCAGTGAAACACATTTTTCTTTGTGGGAAATCTAACTAAAATAAAATCATCCGNGTTTATGTTATTGGAGTTACTCCAAATCTCGCTTATTCATAGTACTATGCTTTAGCGTAACAATTTCATATTTTAAATAAACATATTATATATAGATATTTATAAATGCGTGCATTGAGTATGTTTCATCAAAAAATTATTATAACGCTTATATACAAATTTATGTAGGTAATATGTATTTCTGTCTTACTTTGACTAATTCATAAAAGGATAGAGAGTATAAAAAAGTTCTTATCTGTCCTGGCGGCTTCTCGATGAAATGGTCGAGTCCTGTGGATGGAGGAAAATGGCGACGTCAGGTCCTAAATTGGGTGGAGCGGTATATCTGCGCCTAAATCGGGACTCGGGAACTGGAGAAACAGCACGGAAGACGTTTTCCACTTAGAATTTAAATTAAAAATGCCATATTGCCCTTAATTCTGGCCCATCCTTAAATTTTAGCCTGTCCTTAAATTTAGCCTGTCCGTAAATTTCTTTTAAAAGAGATTTGTAGAACTAAGAAGAAAAAGTATGTACAAAAGAAACTGGAGCTTGGCTGCAGGTGTTAGTTACACAATCGGATATCTTGAAGAGGCTGAGTTCAATTTCTTGGGATGCTATCGGTAGACATCGAGGAGTGAATGGCGTGGATTTTTCGTGTGCAATTTCAGATCCCCAAATGTAGGAAGATTGGTAATTAATAACCCGCACACCTTATCCCATCGCCTACTAAAATTCAACTCCCTGCTCGATTCTCTCAGAACTCGAAGGTTCTGGTACCACGGAAGTACTTTGATTTGGTGGGGGTAACATTTCCGGAATAACGATTGATGAACTCGGCAACCAGAAATACAAATACAGATGGTAGATATATGTGACACTCAATACCTGATGAATGGGACTGTTAAATAATAGTATATTATTTAACGAGCGTATAATATAGCCATTATACGCGAGGCAAATACTATACTTTATCTACGACTTAGTATCCGGTGTTTCAGTTATAAATTTGTATATTTCATCTCCAGTAAATGCCTTTGATTTCTTGGGTTGGTAGCCTTCTGACTGCCTTTTTAATAAACTCGAACTTTTGCGTAAGATTCATATTATGTTTAAGGTTAAGTGTGCTCTTAAGCATGGAATAATGGCTCCACAATGTAGACGATTTACATTTTTTTGTCAATTCCTTGAAATATACCAACAAAGTGTCTTCGGAAAACGAATTTGTGCCAATTTTTAGTCGCCAGTCCATAAAGCTGTTATATACAATTGTGTAATTTTTTCGTGATTTCTCTGGAAGTAATTCCAATGATGCTAATTTCGCGGCTTCACGAATTTCAGGAGGGGTGCATCGAATTTCATTTTCACTGTCAGAATTAAACTGCAAAATTACTGCAAAAGTCAAAANAATGGGACTGTTAAATAAGAAGATTTATTTGATGGTAAGTATTTGGTAGTTAGTAATTAGTAATTAACTTTCTTTTTTCTTTTTGTAGGTAACTTGGTAAGTTACTGTAAACCGAAGAAATATATGGATTCATATAAATTGTGAACCAGTTTTAAACAAATGCACCTACGTCATCTTTTATTTAAAGTTGTGGTATTCTAATGTAGATAATATATATATTTTTATATTGTTATTACCGTTATCTGTATAAGTATTTTCCGTTAAATTTTACAATATCACTTATCAAGTATTTTAATTTTCCTGCTACCTTATTACATTGTAATTGTAAAATTAGTTATTCATAAAGTAATTAATATGATTTTACAAATTTTAAGTACTTTTCTGGCGGTAGTAATTTTAAATGCTACAACGTAACAACATATTCCCCATAGTCTTCCGACAATTCTATCATTTGGCCGACGCAGTGAAACACATTTTTCTTTGTGGGAAATCTAACTAAAACAAAATCATCCGGCAATATTTGGTCATCATCTGAAACAATAACAAGTTAACAACATCAAGCAAAATAAAGTTGTGGAATTACCTATGAGCTTGTCAAAGTCATCGTGGTCTGATGTCATATCGATATCTGAATCAGAAGAGCCAATGGTAAATTTATTTTTTCTTGTCATGGTTTTCATTTCTTCTCCATCTGAATCAGAAGTTGAGCTGTCATTCAAATATTTGGGCTTGCTACGTGACTTCGATTTTATCTTATTCTTGATTGCTCCCTTTTCAAACTTTTTGGATCCAGGAATTTCCAATTCCTGTGTCAACTTCCTCTTGATTCCTTTTGTATTTGCCTTCATTTGCCTAGCCTTTTCTAATTCTTCGACTCTCTTCTTTTCAGATGATGTCGTGTAAATCCTTGATTTGCCCAGTCGAGACTTCTTATTGGTTTTCCTCTCACCTGCTTTCGGGAATGGTCTAATGTCTGGTTTTATAATATCCACGGAAATTATGTTGATGGAACTTTTGGTGGCAGCATCGACAATTTCATTTAAAAGCGATTGCATCATCGCCGTTACGTCAAAAGCAGTTTTGGCCTCTTCTACCACTTGATCATCGTCATCAGTGATTGGTGAAGGCTTTGACTCTTTAGCTGTAGGCTGACTTATTTCAAGTGTTGAATCATCATGTCTTATTAAATCCAACTCTAGATTGGAACTGATGTTCATAACAGCTGCTTCATTTTCTTGGTGATCTGGCATTGGTCGGTCTGTCACAAATGCTCCAGAATAGTCTTCTTCAGTGAAAATGAGACGATTTATGGGCCACAATCCAGTGCTTGCGAAACTGCTAATGATATTTTTCGGTGTGAAAGATTGCAAGAACGGTTCAGTTGTTAGTCTGGCGATTTCATAAATTGTTATCGGCTTTCCTGGATTGCTTAATATATGATCATTGAAAGATGTTTTCAGTTTTTGCTTGAACGGACCATAAACAGCTTTATCGAGATGTTGCATTTTATGTGTGCAGTGGGGTGGGAATGATAGTAAAACGATCCCGTTCTCACGGGCGTAATTGATGGCATCCACTGATACATGTGTTTCATGGTTGTCCATTAACAGCACGATAGTATCTGTTGGGGTACTTTTCGTATGTTTTTTTATATGTTCCAATAATTTAACGAAGACAGGTGCGGTCGTCCACTCTGATTTTGTACCTTAACCTATAGATCCAGGTACAGAGCCATGCAAAAAGTAGTCCTTCATTCTCACTCGAGGATACACAAATATAGGAGGAATTGCAGAACCGGTTGCAGAAATAACACCGCAGAATGTGACTAGCGTGCCTCTTTCTACAGAGACACATTAGCCCACAACTCTTTTTCCAGTTTCAGCGATCACTTTTGGAGCTTGTAACATAGTAGAAATTCCAGTTTCATCAGTATTCCAAATACGACTTGGGTGAAATTTATATTTTTCGAGGACATCAGCGTAGTTATTGAAAAAGGTGTCCACATTGTGCTTATTGAAAGCGGATGCTCTGCCAAAGCTCGTGTTTTCAGGTTTCCTAAGAGAGAGTCTCGGGTGCCGTTTCATAAAACATTTCATCCATTCTATGCCTGCCTGTCGATTCTCATGCCACTTTTCAGGAAATTTTTTGTTTAGTTTCACTGCATATTCATATGCCAATTTACGAGTAGCAACATAAATTAACCCATGCAAAATTTGGGACGACTTCTTAAGATATTTTTCAAGTTCAAGCTCCTCGATTGACGAAAACACTTGGCGGGTCGCATATTTGGATAATCCGGATTTATCATTCATTTCGGTCCCGGAATCGGAATTATCGTCCATATTTCGAGCTTTCACTACTCTATCGTAGAGCGTGGATTTTTTAATGCCGAATCGAGCAGCGGCCTGCCGTAATGACATAGTTTTAGACAAAACATCCTTAACAGCAGTTCTTATTGTCTCTTCGGGCGCGTCTGGCACCTGCTTTTTCTTTACATAGGTTCTAACCATTCTATAATAAAATGCTGTCACGATGCAAAAAGGAAACGCTGAGTCCTTTTGAAAAAAAAAACAATAGGCGATTAATTTCTGATTATACTTGGGGCAGTTCCGGACAGTCCGAATGTGCCCCGACCAAAGTGTCCGAATCTACCCCTTCAGTCAAGATTATATCTTCAACAATTCAACCGATATATCAGAATGTCTCTGTCGGTTAAAATATAGGTTATGTAGTGCACAAATGTTTACTTTTTCACATGCATCTTTTGAAAAATAAATAATGGTGACCCCAAATACTTGATCACCTTAGGAATAATGTGTGAAATACTTACTTTGATAGTACTTGAAAATAAAAACAAATTTCTTTAAAAAATCGGCCGATTGGAAATGTGTCGTTTAGTCCACTACGTTCAAGGCACCACTGCTACCAAATTGTGCAATTACAGATATCTAGAGAAACCGGGATGCGCGAAATATGAAATATCCGGAGTTGCCCCATGTCCGAACCTGCCCCCCTCTACCCTACCCAGGCCCGGTCTGGCTCTTTCAGGGGCCGTCGGGAAAAATCGAAATCGAGGCCTATTTGGTTTTGTCTGTTATTAGGGTGCATATAATAACTCTTTACCCGAAAAAAGCGTGCAGATACTACAACTAGTTACCTAAACATTTTTTTAAACTTTACTTTACATTTTGTATTATTTATATCAAACGCCAACACGTAACCTTTTACTTAAAAAAAATAAATAAATTACCAATAAAATGCCAATTTTTATTGTAATAATTCATATTAAATTATGTATTACAATGTTAATTTTTTTTAATTCATCAGACATTAGCTATTTTGACTATAATCAAATTTTTATCTAAATTATAAAATAAATCTCTTTCTACATTCATTAACATTATTTCAGAAAGTAATTCTTAGCTTAGAGCTTGTTTGTGCAGGATATAGTGAGTAACGTGTCACTGGATGATTACTCCCCCTACAAGTCCATCTGCCGTTTGCCCGCGCGAATTCAAATGAACATATGATAAAATATAAATATAATTATGTGATAACGTTGGTGAGCGCCCGCCATCCATTTATTGAAAATTAAAATATGAAAGTGAAAACTGGGAATGCAAAATTTTTCAAAAATCTATTTTTAATTTTAACATTGTCAGATTCAGTTAAAAAATAAAAACGAACGTGCCCACACGGCCATACATGAAATATATAAATAAATTTAAAAAAAATATATGAACCTTATATACCAACAATTAATATCCATCATAGAATAAAATGTGTTTTTATGATACAAATTTTTACAATATGAGCTGATTTAATTCATGACCGAATTGAGTAAAAAATATGTTATGAAACAGGTGCAAATACATATTAATTATATAATATATAATTACAAATTATAGATTACCATATACTTATCTATTTATATTAAGGGCCAGTTACTCTAATACTACACAAATTTTGTTCAACGGGCAACAAATCATGATTAATAATAATTCAATTTTAAACTTAACTTAAACTAAAAAAATTATTCCAACTGAACTGGTTAACAATTATTTATTGCGAAAATGCACTGTAGGGAAAAATCTTTATATCTCGAGTACCTAGAATATGGGAGAGTTTGCCTTGCAAGCTGGATCCAGAGGGCAGCATGTAAATAAATATATTTTCCGCGTTTGCGCATTGCACGTTGTGCGAGTGAGACAGAATCAAATTTTAAATAACAAAGCTCATCAGAAGATCCTAACAGGCAACAACAACAATCAAGATCACAATCATCTTCCACTAGTTCCAGTACAATAATAGCCAGTGCCAGTATGCGTTCTGAAGATATTTCCCAATATTTATATATGTAGACCCCTTTCATCGGAAAAACAAAGGGAGCTCGACCGTCAATTAATCACAATGATAACAAAAGAATATCATCCTTTTAGAATCGTAGAAGACGAAGAATTTAAAAAACTATTGTATTTGTTGAATCCGAATTATAAACTTCCAACAAGAAAAACTGTCTTCCATTCTTTGATTCCTGCCATTTACAATGAAACAGTCGACCTGGTTAAAATGGTATAAAAAGGGCATTTGCAATATGTCTCACAGTTGATGGGTGGACTTCTAGAAATCAAGATAGTTTTTACAGCGTAACAGCACACTCTGTAAGTGATGATGATAATCGTATTTTACTGGCTTCGGATTTATTAGGTTGCGTATCGTATAATGAGCGGCACACAGGTGAAAACATCGCAAATAAATTAAGAGGTATGTTAAGAGCTCCTCTCTATAAGCCATACAATCACGGCAGTAATTTCAGACAATGCTTCAAACATGAAATCAGCTGTGCGTATAGGAGGCAGGCATCACTGGTGCTGTTTGCCTATTCGCTAAATTTGGTTACCCAATCCGTATTAAAAGAGATACAGGTGGTTGTGGATAAAATCAAGTTAATTGTAAAATTTTTCCATAAAAGCAGTCATGCATCCACCCAGTTAAAAGCAATACAAGAAAGAATGCAACTTCCACTCTTAAAATTAAAAAATGACGTACCAACCCGATGGAATTCCACTTACGAAATTATAAAGCGTGTATTAACATTAAAAAAAGTTGTGATATTCATATTAGCCATTACAAATTCTTCTTTAACGAGAAATGAAGACTATGGAGAAACCAATATTTTAACTAATGAAGAATGGACAATACCAGAACAATCAATTAAAGTTTTAGAAATGTTCGACATTGTTACTGAAGCAATAAGTACAGAAAAAAGAGTGAGTGCCTCATCTATAATACGATAACAAATACGAAAATTTAAAATGATACTCAAACTAATAATGAAGAAATTATTCCACTTTCGTCATGTACGACAGTAGTCGATATTCTTAGTTCAAAGAAAAATGAGCGTTTAAAAATGCTTTGGGAGGATTTTGAATCAGAAGTACAAACATATTCACATCCCACTAATACTACGGCGTCTGCAATTGAAGGGCTCTATGCAAAAAGTCCCTAAGTGACTTTTTTAAGTTTTGAGATATCATCGATTTTAAATTTATTATCTTCTGTGAAATAATACCTCTCAAATATTGGTTAAAGTCGTAGATGTTATAAAAAATATATATCAATACCTTTAATATAAGCCAGTTTTTCCTAACAAGAAGTCTGAAATCTTGTAAAAGAAATTAAATAAACCACACATAGGTTCTTTTTGCCAAAAAGAAACAATTTTTTCACTTTCACAAAGTTTAATAAGAAAAATATAAATTAACAATGATATTTTTGAACTTTTCACTTAACTAATGACAACATACAAAGAAAATAAAAGAAATCCATTGAAAAACGCATTATTCGTATTGCTCAGCATCTGATTCTTCTGTTCCTTCTCCTACTGTTCTTTCTTCAGATTCTTCATCCAGCACTTTGTAAAATTCTCGATCTTCCTCATTTTTGATAAATCGTATTAGAAATTTAATGTTTTCGAGCTTCTCTGGTTTGAGTTTTAAAAATTTATTGTAGGCGCCCATTGGAATAAGATTTGCAATAAATCTGTGACATCCTGCTTTATACAGGGTAAAATTTTTAACATAGTCCCCAGTCATAGTCTCTCTTAGTTTAGGTTTGTCAGTAGCAGAAAACATTACTGATCGACACTTTGAAATTCCAGGAATAGATTGTTTTATTTTGTCTGCATAAAGTCTTTTGTAGTTACCGACTTTTAATGTCACAAACTTATTTTGAAAACGGCTATTTTTTGTCAGAAGAGAATGTTCCAAAAATACTATTTCAAAAGGATTTTTAGTTCGTGCACTTTGAATAAGATTTATGTAATAATCCGGATTATCTACTTTTTCGCTTTTTAATTTCTTCTTTTCAATCAGTGCGAAACAACGATCTATTGGCATCATGGAATGTCCTGGAACAGGATAGAATACTACGATAGTTCGAAAAAGCCTTGATGCGCAAAGGGAATCTAAGTATGTAAATAAAAATCTGTTTTTATTTTGTGAAAAGCAGTTATCACAAAAGATAGTTAGACTTGTATGTTCTTCAGTTTTGTATTTTTTAAGATAATAATGTAAAGCTGTAATAATTTCATTCGGCCCTTTTTTTGCGAAGTTTTCAGTAAATAAAAACATCGTTGCCTGATTAGTTACCACGTTACTAATTCCAAAGTTGTGGAGCCATAGCTGCCTCTTATAGTACTCATCACCAACATTAGTTACCGGCAAAGGTAAGTTTTTTTCGAAATCAAAACCAATAACTAATTCACCACTATCTTGTTCTTCTTTTTTTTGTTTCAGAAGATCAAAAAAGACCTGAGATCGGCGGAGATGAAGTTCTTTAGCAACGGTTAGAGATTGTATATCATTTTCATTATTTCGTGCCTTGGCTGAATTGAGGTCTGCAATATAGGTGGTGCACAAGGCGCATATATCTTTTCTTGGATGGGCAAATGAATAGTTAAAGTTTTCAATAAAAATTTTGTGGAACATTCCATATTTTACTGGATTATCAGGATAAGAGTGGCTATAATCCTTATGAAGACGTGCGACAGTGAGTTCAGATTTAAGGTATTTTTTACACCTGTTTTGTGATCGACTATAATGAGATTCAATACTAGGTAGGTTTTTTAAAAAAGTGTTTATCTTTTCAAGAGTGTTCTCGGGTAGTCTATTTTTGCGGTTGGTGTGTTTTCCCCTAAAATCTCTTACATCTGTTACTTCAAAGTTTAGTATCTTTTTTCTTAATCTGTCTCTTTTTATTCCGTGTATTGCCAGAAAAAAATTTTGACAGACGGTAATAGATTTTTTCTTATCTGTAATGCTATATTTGAATACATTTCTGGGAGGTTTATTTTTATTTAAATGGCGTGCGGCAGGTTTTGAAGTAATGCAGCCCCTTAAATAAAGATTTTGTTCCGTGTGACTACTCAGGTTTTTGAAGTTTTCATGTGTTTTTTTGTATGAATCGATAGTAAGTTTTGTCTTGCACTTACAGCGACATTCGGGCATATCCGTCTGATCTCGAGATTGCCTTAGTTTTCTTTTTTTCTTTTCCCTTTCCCATTGTTGCGGATTCGATCTTCTTTTCTTAGGCTTACAAATTTCTTCTGTACCATTATTGTTGCTCGCAATTGCCTCAGAACTCATTTCTTCGCTAACAGAGCTTATTTCATTGTTATGTACTATTGTTGTTACTGAAAATATATTTTGTTAATTTATAAAATACTAATATATTTTGCATTCATCTTACCCAAACTGTTAACAGTTTTGATCTCACTGCTTTCAGCCAGAGTTTTAATGTTTGAAAAACGTTCAAGATTTGATTTCGTATACAGTCCTGAAAATATTCGGTATAAACGATTGATTATACACACTATATTCCATTTATTATACAAAATAGGAAGTGCAAGCTAGTTAAATCAAACTACAACACAAATTACCAATGGCCTTATTTCTAGGAGGGTCTTTAACCTCACTATCAGAAGGAAGCCACTCTTCATCTTCGTCTGTCGAATAAGGGTCTAAAATATATTATTCTATTAATGTTTACACATAATTTAAATAATTTAACAACTTACCAGACATACTGTTACTATTATCGGTCATTTTTCCACAATAATATTGCAGCATACAACTTGTAAATATACGTATAGAATCACACTGAATATACGTATAGAATCACACTGGCGCCGCGTGGCGATGCAACGGCGTGATTTGATGTCACTTAGGTATTTTTAAAAACTAAGGCACTTTTCTAACACATAGGCACTTTTTGCATAAAACTTAATAGATGTAGTGGCACGGTCAAATGCTAAATATTGTATTTAGGGACATTTTATGCCAAAACAAATCCACTGTATGGATAGTTCAGGAAATTTCACACCAGATGGCACCATTAGTTCAAAACTGGTAAAATGTGACTTAGGGACTTTTTGCATAGAGCCCTTCAATTATTGAATTAGATAAATACTTAGATGAGCCGTTACTGTCCAGAAATGATGCACAGGGTGTATCTCAAGATCCACTAATTTGGTGGCACCAGCGAAAGCATATTTACCCCAGACTTTATCAAATCGTAAAAACTAGGCTGTGTATCATGGCTACTTCTGTACCTTGTGAAAGGATATTTTCGCATGCAGCAATTAGCCAATGAGAAACGTGAAAGACTTAAAAATGAAAAAATATCTCAAATAGTATTTGTAATAGTAATTTAAATAACAAGGACACTGTACTTTTACATAATTTATATTTGTTATATTTTTTATAGTTAGTATTTTGAGAATTACCTATTTTTTATGTTTTTAAGAGTTTTAAATTTTATTCTGAACCAAAGAAGGTTCTAGTTAATTATTTTAGTTTTGTATGAAGGAATTATTATTTTGTTTCTGTTTTTCAATAAAAGTTAATAATTAAAATGCATAATTTTTCACATAACTACGTATTCATTATATTTACACCGAACCATCGAGTCCCTAAATTAAAACTATACTATATTTTACACAATACGCTGAGACAGTCACAATCGCAGAACATATGATGAAAATGAAAAATAGTATTAGATTTGGGATCATTTTCTGAAGCTTGCGTGGCAGAGAACTTATTCTGAGAATAAGAATATTCTCTTGGTATAGGGTGAGGTATATGAGACTGTGGGAGCGGGCTAGGTTAAGAATCTCTCCCTTCACATAAGAGATATTGTAATTCCATGTCATGTATTATCTAGTTGATTTTGATTTTAGCTTATATTTGAAGTCGTTTTGGAAATGTTCTAACAGTTTCCTCCGGCGATTGAAAGTATTTACTTAAATGGTCGGATCTGTTCACGATCGATCGTTTATAAGCCAAATACTCTTTTAACGCAGATTGGCTACTCGCTTCCTCACGAATTCTTTTACCAGAGGCCGATGAAGTTGAAGGTGACATTTTCAACTGTGTCTCTGTTTAGATCATTTTCCACGTCTCGATCTTCGACATCCTCTGGCTGTTGCAAATTAGACTGCTGCTTTCTGTCACTTAAGAATTCCTTCATAAAAGCTAATTCCTTTTCGAACCTGATTGGTTTTATTTGAGTTGCAGCTTCTCCACTCTTTCGCCTTCGAGTTTTCATAGATTTTCTGTAGTTATCACGCAATTGACCCCATTTCTTACGACAATCATCTCCTAAAACGTATTTTACATCAGTGATATTTATTATACTTTTATTAATTATTATTAATTACACGTGCATGGTGAACTGAAGGGAATGTGTCATGCGTGACAGTCGTGGAACTTTCATTTTCTATTAACGTTAGTGTTTGTAAACTGTAAACCCTGTGTAATCTATCACATACTTAATATATTTTGATTATATTATATTATATTTTAGGTTTTTTGCAACAGGGGCCACATTCCGAACAATAGCTTTCAGTTATCGCCTTGGGGAGTCAACTGTCAGGCAGATAACATATGAAGTGTGTACAATTATATGGGATACTTTACAACCACTTGTCATGCTAGTACCAATAAAAGAAATGTAGACAAAAATTGAAGAAGACTTGATTGATGCACGTGGTGTTTGATAAACCTAAAAATAGTGGCACACTGTATTTTAATTACAAAAAAAACTTTTAGTATAGTACCACTGGCTCTTGTAGATGCTAATGCTAAATTCATAGCTATTGATATTGGTGCATAGTCACATAGTGACAGAGGGATTTTTGCTAATTCGGTTTTAGGCAAGAAACTTGCTTCAAGCACATTAGATATACCTGAAGCTAAGCTGTTGGCAAGAAGTGATATTTTGGCACCTCATGTTTTTGTAGGGAATTAAACTTTTGCCCTTCAGACGCATTTAATGAGATCATATCCAGGAAATGACATAGCAGGTTGTAAAGAAAGAAAAATATACAACTATCGATTGAGTAGAGCTAGACGCGTCTCCGAAAACGCATTTGGAATTTTGACGAAGAGATTTAGATTATACAAAAGAATATGCATACTATTACTTTCTTGGAACTGACAGCATACTGCAAATGGAAAGTGCCCT
Source organism: Anoplophora glabripennis (assembly GCF_000390285.2). Classification (NCBI taxonomy): domain Eukaryota; kingdom Metazoa; phylum Arthropoda; class Insecta; order Coleoptera; family Cerambycidae; genus Anoplophora; species Anoplophora glabripennis. Next base: position 100,289 of record NW_019417180.1, on the reverse strand, counting down.
TGAAGCCACCCCGCAAAATGAAAGTCAAAATCTGTTTAACATTCCAAAGACGGGAGGTCGACCACCTACTGTAGGACTGCAGATTAGAGAAATATTTAAAAATTACTTTAATTCTAAGGTTGATTCTGTGCCATGGCAAACCGAAATGGTACGACGAGGAAGATTAAATCCACAAATAAATTAAGTGTCTACTTTTAAATACAACTTGCAAATTTGTACTATTAAAATAAAAAAATATTGTACCGTACTGTCGCGCAATTTTACCTCATAACCCCACTCAATACAGAACTCACTATTCAGGGATACGTTTACAAACACTTAATATTAATTTAGAACACAATAAAATATTTCAGTTTTTGTTCCGTTACCTCGAGGTCTATGTCGAAAATCAGATCACGCCGCCGCGCCGTGCCTGCGTATTGAGTAAAAAGTTAATTACCTGCGACTCCCATTTGCTCCTCAATTTCCTCCCATATCCTCCTCAACTGATTGTGATCACTTTGATCATAAAGTTCTTTGTACATTTGCACAAGTAAAATTAATTTTTCTTCATCCATCAAGCTAGTTTGAACAAAACGTATCTAATAAATAAGTACCTACTTAGTAGGTAAGTAACGTGAGTAAAACTAAACTAAAAAGAAATGTGAATCAAAAATATCCACCGAGAAATACCGAATATTGGCGTTAATAGTCGAAGGGCTTCGGAATGTCGCTGGATCCGTTTGCTTGAAGCACACGTATCCGGACGGAATCGGCCCGCAAGGCATTTCTGCCGATGAATGCTAGCGAGAGCAATCCCGAGCCGCAACTCCAGAGGGCTATTTGCTGAGCCTATTCCGGCCGGGTAAATGTGCGTACACCCATTTAAAAGCATGTAGATGATAGTAACGGAATTTCTGCGGGCCGATTGAGTGTGCTTCAAGCTTAACTCAGTGGCGACTTCGTTGTGAATGGTAGGTGTTTTTTGCTTTTCGCTTAGTTTTATAAATTTTTGTGGTAAAATCTAAATTTCTTGTTACATTTAGGTAAATTCAAGTAGGAAATTAATTGTGTCCACAGGGGAAATCTATACAGTGCTTGGATTTATGAATTTTACTACAGATCTTTGTGGATTAAGCCGTTCCAGAACCTAGTTTCTAAAGTCATTGTTTAGTTGTGTAAAAATTTGATAAAGAACTTGCAACGACCCATTATTCATGCTTGAGTGAGCTTCCTTGCCTGGTTCTTGTTAGTGTTCCGTCAGGTCGACACAGGATTGTTACCTAGCATGGTAAAGCACCTAGGTTCTTTGTTCCATTATTAAATTATCCTATCTTGGATGCTTGACCATGTGTATCTTGCCAATAGCCGATTGCTATTGATTATCTTTTCTTATTTAGTGTAAGTAGTGTAGATTTGCACAGTGTAAATATTTCCTTTCCTTGTTTCCCCCCCCCCCTTTTCTTGAGAAGGTATCTGACAGGAATGGTAACAAGCTCTCAAAGAACATTTTGTCATCATTTGACTCTGGAATTGTGCTTTTCTTTGACATTTTCTGCTTTAGATATTCCAATTTTTTTAAGTTTGATCATATACCAACTATTTTAGGTTTTGCAACTGTTTCGGCACGTGGAGACAATGAAATCGCTATTTCTGATGAATCTTCTGTCATTTGATGGTTATTCTGTGATTCTCCCATGATTATTATCTCACTATTTCGCGACTCTAAAACAGCCGCTTGTGATTCGTAACTTTCTTCGACGATTTCGTCCGGTTCCGTACTTACCTGGTTGCACCCTAAGTTGACCAGTTGGGCTACCATCTACCATCCAAGCCCATTGTGGGGATACCTAAACGCCCGCCGTATGTAGAGATAGATGTAAACAGTGCACGTACCAAGCTTCTCTCTCTCTCTCGTTAAGCTTAGATCTGTTGGAGCTGTGCGTCGCAGACAACATACGCGGTTAGCAGAATCTGTAGCGTTCAACTTTATCTGTTTTGAAGGGGGGGTGTTTTGTTAGATTTAGTGCAGACAATGTAGAAGTTCCAGTGAATAATAAAATTTACATATTTTTTCGTCAATTGAAAAATATTTTCCGACTTAAAGCTGCAAATTACCATATGGTGAACTGTTCACAACAATCCTAAAGACATAATACGTTATTGCGAAAGGGTTAAAAAATATTTTAACAATGAATAAAATATAAAATAAGTAAATAAAATAAAAATAAAAATCAAAAGAAAAATAGAAAAACATATCCTAATATATTTATTTTCTTGTAACACAATAAACTGTTTTTGTTATTATTTTTTCTTTTTTTCTAGTTTCCAAAAAGTGTTGAGGATTGAATCCATATTGCTCAAAATTTTGGCGACCGACATCAATTTTGGAACACACTAGGGGCAATAGATGGCAAACATGTTGCTATCAAGAAATTGAACAATTTAGAGTCACTGTACTACAATTACAAATGGTTTTCCAGCATGAATATTAGATTACTCTAAATTTGGACATCTTTTACAGCGTGAAACTTTGAACTTGCCAGAACCAACAATGTTGCTTAATACTGTTTTCTAATAACGTTTTCCATATGTATTTGAGGCGGATGAAGCATTACGGGTTAACCTGATGAAACCATTCTCTCAGAAACCACTGAACCCATGTCAGCTTGCATTCAACAAGAGGTTATCAAGAGCTCACGTCGTTGTGGAAAATACTTCCCTACCCTAAAATTTGAATTAAATTCATTCAAAAACGATCTAAGCTCGTACAGCCGATTCTCTTTGTATCACTGGTAAATCGTAAATAGCTCCCATATGTACAGGGTGCGGCTAAAGTAACTATATGATTTGTTTTTTAAATAAATCGTCGCCTCAAAACCAGACTAGTCTAAGTCCATTTGTTAAAACTTTACAGGAGGAGGTTTTCTAGTTTTGAAAACTTCAGGACTGTATGCTCATTTCACTTTTTGTCTAACTGTATGTTTTTTTTACTTATTTTGACAGTTTACTGTTGGATAGTAAACAGCTTAATTGTTAAATTTTTTGACAATATGAAAAATTGTAAAATTAAAAAAATGTAATTGGGATATAGAATAAATTTAACTTTATATAATAAACGAAGTAGATGCTTACCTTATTCTATGTCCAGAACTCTTTCATATTTTGAAAAATAAGCAACAATACCATGTCTACTGAAATATACTTTCATTCTGAATAATGCTATAAGATACTACAATCAGAACATTGAAGAACTTTAACCGATATAAACAATAGAAAATAATAAAAAATGTTTAGAAATTTGGAATTATAGCCTTCCAAAATTGCAAATCTACTGCAGAAAAGTGATTTGATAAGCATCTGATGTGTTCTATTTTGTCTTCGGGCAGGCAGGCTGGTAGCGGCTGTACTGCAGGGCAATGGATGTCTTCTAAAAACTTCTTGGGGAGATCATTCTTCCTGGTTGTACGTTTCAAAATCGATGTAGAGTGTGGTTCAATTGCATTGAAAGTTAGCTTATATTTCACCAAGTGTGAGTTATTTTCATAAGAAATCTGCACTAAAGTTTTATATGGAATGTTAGAAAGAGAAATACGTTGCGACAATACTTTAAAGTCCAAGAAATATTTTTTTTGCATTTGAACAAGTTTATAAGGCTTCCTGCTTCTGGTATTTTTCATAGCTCTGAAAATTGCAAGTGGGCTATGCAGTTCCAATTTACTTAAACTTCGATCCAAGACGCTATGCATCGCGTCGACTTCCTGCACACAACTATGCCCAGGTACTTGAAATTTTTGAACGATGGATTTCATTTGAGGATGCGTCTTCAGAAAATATAATAAAGCTGCAGACATGTGGGAATTTTTATTCTGTGGCACACACGCATCCGACCACAAAATGAATTTGGTAACTTCCGGCCTTTCTAATAAAACTTTTTCTAATAAAATGTATAATGCACTTGCAATATCTGCGCCTTTTCTTCCGCCCATAAGCTCATGCCATACAACGCAGAAACCGTTCTTCTTTCCTACTTCATATCCTGTCAAATTGTATACTGCATACTTCTTCTTTTGAAATTTGGGTTTGTGGGCATGTAAGTACACTTTGCATATCAAAACATATGAGAGCTGTAGTCTCATCATCTTTACAGGCTTGTACATCCGTTTTCTTCTCATCTCTAGCTTTCTGTTTGGCTTCTATGTGTAGTCTGTACTTCTGCTGTAAGTTATCATTCAGATTTTCACCTTCCCGTTTTGCTTCATATTCTGAACAAATTTCACACAAATCCTTCTTTGGTTTGTGGAAACCAATGTTAAACTCATAGTTGAAAATTTGATAATATTTTTTTTGGCAGTGAAATTATTTTCTTTACAATATTCGACGTATAGTTCGTACATTTTAGCCAGAGATAATGTCCTCTCTAAATATTCTTTTGAAGAACTACTTCTACAGTAATGCGAAGGAAGACGAGGGAACATATTAATATGATCTTTAATAATTTGTCTTTTTTGTTCATTAATCCGCTGCTTTGTATCTGAACCTCTTTTATCACTTTGAGGAGTTCCTGTTATTCCTTTACGCTTATGACTGTGAAAATACGAGATTCTTATCTGGCTAATGCTTAAGACACCTAAATAAAATCGCTTACAAACACGTATTTTGTTGTTGTTTTTTTCGAAAAAGTATTTGAACGAGTAGGTCTTTGTTCTCTGACGCAAATTTCTGTTCCTTTTGCGCTCGATAAAAAATCTTTCAGTTGTTTTGTCATAAAAATAGGCCTTTTCGCTGTCACTATTACTCCAAAAGTCTTTATGAATTAGCTCTACATCTTCCAGACTAAAATTGTCAAGGCATTTAAAGCGACAATTTAAACAGTTTCACACAGGAATCTTTCCCACAACAGTATCACCACGGCAGTTTTCATATTCGTGGCCACTTTGTCTTAATTTTTTTCTTATGTTTTTCTTCCATTTTGCAGGATCGCCCTTCCGTTTCCTTGTTTTTTTAGACGAGGTACCAGTTGTGCTAAAATATTAAGCTTTCGTGTTTGTTTCAGTGTTAATTAAAAATCAAAATACCTGTTTGCTGCATTTTCTGTATTTCCTGGACTATCTGTGACAACGCCCTCATTTTGAATGTCGATTTTATTTTCTGCACTGCCATCATTTTGCGACTCAACGACGAGATCAGAAGAAATATCATCTACATCGTAACTAAAACAATTAATTGAAAACAAACATGCATTCTAACCTATAGAACTTTTACAAACGTAACGCACTCATTTGGTGTTTCGCCGATTTATCGAGGGCTGATATTCTGACCCGGAGTCCTCAAAGTGGTCGGCAAGCGACTTTTCAGATTCACTCATATTATCCGCAATTTTTCACTGCTTGAATCGTAAAAAAATTGGTCCCAACACACCAGCACAAACAAGGTGACTGGTCGAACTGTTATGATCAAAATATTTGTTCTAGTTTATTCTATGTCCTCACGTGACGCTTATTCTGAAGGTTCTGATTGGGCGCTCGGCGGTAATGCCACACGAAACAGGAATTGTATGTAAAGATGTTTTGATGAAGATTTTTGGGAGTTTGTGATCCCCAAAATCTGTTTTGTTTATTTACGAAACCGTTCAAGTGAAAATGCGCTTCGTCATCATTAAATTTGACAAAAAGTTTTCATTTTGATCAACGAGATTTAAAACTGCTCTAGCATATTCCAAGCGCAATGCGAAGTCCTTAGGATTTAGTTTTTGAACTAGTTGGATTTTGTAAGGGAAGAGGTGTAAATCGTGTTTCAAAATTCGCCAAAGAGTGCGGTCAGAAAGCTGCAACTGGGCAGATCGTCTTCTCGTTGATGTCTCCGAATTTTCTGCGACGCTCTGCCTCACAGCATCAATATTTTCGGCCGATCTGTCAGTTCGAGGTCTGCCCGTACGCCTTGAATCTTCGACAGTCCGACAACTCAGCAAAATTATCCACCAACGAACTAATGGTTGGACCCGTTGGAGCAGTTCTTACACCATAAAATCTTCTGTATGCACGTTGAGTATTAATTATCGAACGATTATTTTCGTAGTTCTTTGCGCAATTGTATAGCGTTCCATTTTTATATATTCTCCCAAGTTTAATTCCTGAAATAGAAAAATAAATAAAGTTACAATTTTTTTACATCATATAGTTACTTTAACCGCACCCTGTATAAATATATATTTTTTTATTTTCGTACCTTTGGGACAATAAGTCCCACGGTACTTCATACTGATCTTCCGCGAGTGAAATGTTTTCTATTACTTTAGCTGCCGGTCCTTTGACACATGTTTTAAGATAGTTTTCTGGAATTTGTTAGTTTTGCGTTACTGTGTACCGTATCTGTGAACATGTCTCTGAACATTATCCATTCGTTATATTTACCGACAAGTTTTGGCAAATCCATGAAGGGTTACCTTGTTTTTAAGTCTGCTATTGAAATTATTTGACCTGCAAACGGCAACTTATCTATTATTTAGGGTATTATATAGTGCAGCGTCCAAACTCATTACCAAACCAATTATGAAATTTATATGTACTTTTTTCTTCATAAATATGTAACTTTTTATGAAAATATTCTAAAAATATGTAACTAAATTATATACTTACTAATGATATGTGACAGTCGTTAATTGTGATTAGGTGACATGGCATAGTTAAATTTATAGATTAAAAATTGTTTAGCTGTCAGAAATTCCTTGGAATAATGTAAAAATTATTAAAACAGAATATATGCATATATTAATTTTAATAACTAACTGTTATAACATAAATGGGAACAATGGATTTTACATAAAAGTCTTTTTTGATTTCGAAGTATAATAATCTAATAAATCCGATTTCCTTTTGTTAATTTGTTTTTGAATTTTCACGGCCTGTGTTTCATAAATTTGACTCTCATCAGCTAACGTATGGGCAGCACTCATTAACCCCTGTGCTATATTTGCTTCCACAAGATTCGATTTTTTTATTGCACTGTTTAATTTACACTGAGCTTCCTGTAACAAGCTAACCGATGCTTGGCCCTTCTCCTGCTGAAGCTTGGTTATTTATTTCAGTTTGTTTTCAAGCTCACCAATTTTCTGTCTATTATTTCGTTTCTGGAGTTCTTCCCCTTGTTTTCTTTGATTTTCTTTTTCCTTTTCAATCATTAATTTTGCATGTGCTTCATCCCTTTGTTTTTCTTTCTGAACATATGATAAACTATGATTTACGAGCTGCTCTTGTCATATTTAAAAGTTCTTTATTAATATTTACCTTCTGTATTTCAACCTTGACAGTTTTCTTGGATAACAGTTGTTTAATAGTTTTATAATTATTTGTCCGTTCTATTGCAGTACATTTTCTGGGAATATATTTCATAAAATATTCCATTACAGCCGGCCATTGTTGAATAAGTCTCAATGCTGCAGATTCTATTGTCAACCATCTCGTAGACACATGTTTTAAGAAGTGGTTTTTTGGAACACATACTTTTTCTTGAATTTGCTCATAATCGGCCCAGCGACTTGGGCGATCTTTGAAAAAAATACTTTATGGAAAGAAGGAGTTGTCCTACATCTTGGCCAAATACTTCTAGTCCCTTCAGGAACGCATTATGGATGGTACATACATCCACAAGAGGCTTAGACCTCAAACATTTTAATTGTTCACTCATTACTCTTGAAACTTTTTTATTTACATAAGGATCATCGCTACCAAGCATAAGTAGTTTCTCTTTGGAAAAATCATAACTATCGATAACTTCATTGATTTTATTCAACAAATCATTTGCTGTTGCATGCTCCAAAAAGTAAGTATGCAAATGGGCAGATATAATTTCATTTTTAATTGTGGACCAAAATCTTATTTTTATTTGTAATTCTTTATTACACCCTTTGTTTGTTGTTTCATCATAAGCAAGTGTAAAATAACCACCTAAAAAAGTTTTATGATTAGTTTAAACATATAAAACTTTATTTCTTCTAAAATATTTTTTGAGAATATGAAGAAATGGTTACACTTGTCTGATTGAACATGGCTCTTTGAATAATATGCCATGAAAACAATTTCAAGTCGAATATACATATTGTCTGTCATTCGATAGATATGGATGAATCAAAATTTTGAGTAATAAATACATTTTTATTTTATATTTTTATTATTATATTTAAATATATGTCCCAGAAATTATTACATCTCTAATTACATGTGTTTTAAATGATCTATGACAGTACAGTATTGTCCTACTGTGACAATCAGAGAGTTGTGCCTAGTAACAGATTAGTTTTAAATATTTTTTTACTCGAAAACTAGACTTGACTCCACAAAAATAACTATACCTATTCGTATTTAACACTTTCAAAAAAAAGGGGGATGGGGGAGAAGTTAAGAAAAAATTTTGTGAGAATTTGAGTGTTTTCAATTACAGTAAATAATTAACCAAAATAATTTCAGCACTTATAATATAAAGATTTGTCATATGGGCCTCCGTTTCCAAGTTACGAGCCTCTCAATTTATATTTTTAATTAGTATTTTGCTAGAACTTTCTTTAATTGACTAATTTTGATATACTTTTTATGGCTGTTCTTTAAATAATTAAGGTGATTATAAAGTATTTATTTAATGTTTTGGGACAATAATTTTCGTTCAAATTGCTCTAAATTATTACAATTATTTTTCAATTTCACAATATTTGTAAAATAATCAATATAATTAAAAATGAATTTAGTAGTATTAATATTTATAAAAGTATAAAATCCGTAAGGTTGCAGGATTTTGTTTTTTTATTGTTTTTGTTAAGTGCAGTATGGTACCAAATTAAAAAAAAATCATTCGACTGCAAAATGTTATAGCAAAATAATTAAAAAAAAACTTTTAGAGACCCGTACCTTAGTAACGAAGGCTTGTATTAAGTGTCGATATTATTTTGACATTACCTGCTTATTCTAGATTACCTAAGTTCCTCAACACACTGAATAGGTAATGCGCCAGTTTCGTGAAAGATATCAAACTGTTTTATCGTTATTCAATTTTTACAGCTAAGATATATCTAGACAGTTTTTTTGTATTATAATCAATAAATATTTTGCAGCTACTTGAAAGTAGAGCAAAATAAAATGAAACCATAGTAAAAATAATTGTTCCTCTATTTTTTAAATCAGTACATGTAATATTCTTTAGCTCTTTTTGACGACCATTATTTTGAAATACAGATACCTTCGCCTATTAGTATTATTACCTCCTTTTATATTATTTGTTACTAACAGGTTATATCTCTAAAAATAATCCCATACATCTTAAAACTTACCATGTATATCATCTTTTAAAAATTTTTGAAAGTAAGGTCCTAGTCCATGGGTGATAAAATATTTCATTTTTGTTAGACATAGAAAAGTTGTTTAAATAACCACAATCCGGAAAACAAGCTAGTAGAACATTTTTTAAGTCTTTTAAAGATTCCAACGAATAATTGTGTAAGACAGTTCTTAATGTGAATAAAATCTCTATTTGCGATTTTCCATATTTACATTTATATTTTTGCATGCTGATTTACTGAAGCAATTCCTCTAATTATAGAGAATAGAGAATTCTCTACCACAAGCATTGCAAAGAGCATTGCTGTTATCATTCTTAACTTCAGAGAGATACTTTCCAATAATTGCGCCATTACCGTCTTTTTCTTTCAACCATTTACTATTAAACCTACAAGGTCCCATTTTAACTCGTTTTACTACAATAAAATGTACACATAATAAAACAAACAACAAAATTTCACATTACACTAACTCACACATCAAAAATATTACCTACCCAATAATATATAACTCTTCTACTGCACTTCCACGTTAATTTTTTGTGTATTGTAGGATTGTAGGAAACGAAACGCAAAGCAACAAAGTTATAATTCCAAATAAGATTTAAATTTGGTACACAACACACATTATAGCTTGTCTCTCTCTCCCTCTAATATAAATGTTATAGAGAAAGATGGAGAATTTGTATGCTTCTTACTCTTAGAATACATACGTGCAAGAGCAACCAAGCAAACCAATTTCCTCTATATTACCTTCTTGGAGAATTTCAATTTGTTCCTGTACCTCCTCGAAACGTTTTACTAAATATTCTAAATCTAGAATTTACTTCCTCTTTGTCTATATATTCGCGTTCGCCGTCTAATGAACCTACTATCGAAATAAATGAAATATACCCCAAAGTTTGGAAACCGATATTAAGAAAATATTGAAACGTGGGGGCGAAAAATTGAAATTTGGACCATATACATATAGCCTCACTATTACTCTATTGCAGGGGTCGCCAATTAGTTTCGTTCGGGGTCCGTTTTAGGAAATGAACTGATCATCGCGGTCCGCACAACATTTTATAGAAAAGAATATTTATTGCAAAAGAATATATATTACAGAAATGTAATTATAAGGTACTTAAAGTACTTTTACAAATCAATGAGAAAAATGACATTTTTTGTTGCGGGCTATCTGTCTGAAGTTTGGAGTATAATTGGTGCAAGCTATTGACATTAAATCCTGAAGATGTTCATCAGTAAGTCGAGATCGAAATTTATTCTTAATGAAGTTCATCTTCGAAAATGCTGCTTCATAAATATATGTTGACCCAAACAAAGTCAGAAGTTTCAAAGAAATGTTTTGTAGTTCTGGGTATTTATTACCACACACATATTTTATCCAGAACTCTTCACTGGAAACTTCCGCATGTTTGTGTTTTAAAACTGTGTTTTCTTGGAAATCGATCAGTTCCATCTGCAGAGTAGCTTTATTACTCCCGAAAACAATTGCAGCTTCGTTGCTCCATTCACCATCAGGATGCAGAGAATAAATGCTGCTGAGGATTTCTACAACATTCTCAATTTTTTTAAAATCTTCGAATCTTTTTGTAAATTTCGATTTAAGATCCGTAATGAACGTCTTGTATTGGCCGACGTCAATCTCGTTGTCATTGCTGATTATTTTATTTAAATTTGGGAAATGTAAGCATTCATTACCAAGATCATTGATAAAGAGATCGAGTTTTCGCAAAAAACTTTTTACCTCTGTCATGAGCTCGCATACAAGCTTTCTCTTGCCTTGAAGTTTAAGGTTCAGGTCATTGATATATTTAAAAATAGTCGTCAAGAAAGCGATGGCAGTTATATTTTCTTTTTCGTTTAGAAATCTTAAGTAGGCGTGTGCAGTCTTTTTGTTTGAAGTCTGATCACTGTTGAAAAGATATGTCTTCAGGTGTTCTATAATGCTGAAGAATCTTTCTAAAACGCAGCCTTTACTTAACCATCTCACGTCATTATGCAACAGTAGATCGTCATATTGTGCATCAACTTCTTTAAGAAATGATTTCAATTTACGATGTCGCAGTGATGATTTCGCACGAAGAAAATTTACTATTTTCATCACTTCTTGCGTAATACGCTCAAAATTATTGTTGAGTTTGCAGCAAAGCACAGTTTGGTGAATTATACAGTGGTAGGAAATCAAATTTTCATTACATCTTTTATTGCTACTCAACAGGTGAACTAGTCCTTTTTTACTCCCAACCATTACTGGCGCACCGTCAGTAGTTACCGATAAAAGCTTTTTCAAGTCTAACTCATCTTTATCAAAGTAATCCATCACTGCTTTCATCATGTCTTGTCCTCGGGTTCGTCCTAATAGCGGCAAAAGAGCCAATACCTCCTCAACAAAAGTTTCTCTCGTTTTGTCCAGGTAGCGTACAAAAATAATTGTGCCGTATCAGTGACATCGCATGATTCATCCATAGCCAAGGCGTAATAGTTTGCATTATTTTTCATTTTCACATCACAATGATTTTCTTCTGCCAAAACATGTGTATTTCTGGTGCTGGTAGAAGCAGATAACGGAATCTGTCGTATCATCTCAACAATATCCTTTTTATTTTCAAATAAAGCATTACCCGCCTCGAGAAAGCATTCTTTAACTACGTCAGCATCAGTAAATGGTTTCATATGCTTAGCAAGAGACCAAGAAACACGTAAAGAAGCCTCACCACATTTTTCCTGCTCAGTCATTGAGCGACTCATGATCTGGGTCGAAGATGAGTAACTTGATAGTAAACTTGCAATTTTAGACTTACGTAGATCACTACCAAGCGGATAGTTTTCGGCAAATGATTTGTGTTTGGTGACATAATGTCGTTTTATATTCGAGCTTTTAATTAACGCCACAGTTTGGTTACAAATCAAGCACATTGGTACTGCTCCAGCACGATTTGTCAGCGTAGAACAATATAAATCGGTCCATTCTGGCAAAAACTGTCTATTTTCAACCTCAACTTTTCTTTTTTTCGTTTCCATAGTAATAAAACTCGCTAATGTAAACAGGTAGGTACCTACTTACACTCGTAAAGTAGACAAGCAAATGTAATATTTCAAGGACGTGAGTCGTCGCGGCGTTTGTCAAAACAAAACACTGACTGACCTCCTTGCGGCCGGGTGCAGCGCGATCGCATGATTACCCCCGCCCTCACACCCCCTCACACCGACTCGACGACGGAGTGGGGCGGGGCGGCGCGGCGCGGCTCGCACAGCCAGTGTGACCAGATTTAGCAGAATTCTGCGATTGTAGCACAATTACGTATATTACGTATTCTGTAGTGTAAGTTCCTGTGTTCTCACGGTCCGCACAAAATGGGTCGGCGGTCCGAATGCGGTACGCGGTCCGCCTTTTGGCGACCCCTGCTCTTATCAAATTTTTTAGTTATTAATGAAAATATTGAAAAAAATCATGTTTCTTTTACCTACAAAATTGATCTCTCACTTAACTCGTCGTAATTTTTTCGATAATTGATAAAAAAATTCTAAATTGTTATTGACGATAATTCGAACTATTGTCTTTAGTACTGTGAATGTCATTTGTCTGAAAAGCTCATCTTTTTTTTTATTTTTAAGCAAAATAGAAGAAAGTGCTAACTCCTGTAACGGGCACCTTGCTCCTACTCCGTTTAGTTAGGAAACCTATTGTACTCCTAGTTTTAAGTTTTGATCGAAGGAGGTAGCGAGATGTCAGTGTGTGGAGACAGACGGAGTGTCACCTGGATTTTGGTTAAGGAAAAGAAGTAAAAAACCAGAAGAAGAAAAAGTGTTGGTGAAAACCGGGGAACTTCGGGGTGAGTGTGCTCCGCTTTGTACGGTGGTGAATTGAGTAGCCATCAACGGTGAAGAATCCCAAGATTTTTCTTAGAGGGTACTTAGTAGAGTTAGAAGTTGACAGGCGACCGAATTGTAAATTTAGATGATGAATAAATGCTATTAAATCCAAATATTCGAGAAATTATTCAAAGACCTGAGAACCCGCTCCCCTTTTTCCTCCCCTTGGGCTAGCTGGCCGGGCAAGTTACACTCCGTAAATATTGCAGTCTTTAAAAAAGAAAAAAAACTGACAGGTAGTAAATATAACTGTAAACAATCTGAAAAAAATTGTTAAGTAAAATAATACAGTTGTAAATATGATATTCTTAAAAACAGTATCGGAATGGTCAATTACGTTCACGGTCCGATCGAGGAGTGCGAGGTAAGAGATTGGCTGCAGTGGCGTTGCAGTTTTGATGTTTTTTCTGTTTTTTTTCCTTCAAAGATACCTACTGTACTTCAAGAGTAGAAGTAAGTAAAAAAGATATTTTATAAAATTATGATAGTCAAAAACAGCATTATCTAACCGTTCTTTCAAATATTTATTTATTAAGAAATTATTTATGTAATTTGAAGAAGTGAAAATTAATAATAGAAAATGAAACGTTGGGATCAGAAGCGGTCTTTTGACAAGCTTACAATATTTAGGATGTTACTTTGTTTTTTTTTTGAAAATATTGTTTTTGTTACGAAAAATTATATCTTATATATATTATATCTTTAAAAATCAAGAAAACTTCCATAGTAGATTATTTATATATTTTTTGTATTTTAAAATACTTACTGAATTTAAAAAAAATACAAAGATTTCTCCAAAACAACCTATACATAGTCAACATTATTAAGGGCAATAAAGGCATATTTTACAAGCATACATCGGCGTCTTCATCATCGGCCAATTTCTCGTAATCATTCACATTTATTACTAAATGTTGCAGGCATGCTTGAATTATCAATATTATTTTCTTTTTTACTATTTATAATGTTTGAATTAATAACTGATATGTTAGTATCTTTATATGTTTTCCAAATTTTATTTACTATATCTAAAATCTCATTGACTTTAACTTTTCCTGATGCTGTTGTAGCTACTGAAGTAGGTTTTGGTAGTCGTGTTTTCCTCAATTTTAATAGTAATTCTTGACTGACTGCTGCTCATCCCCCAACTGTCGTTGACATATCTCTAAAAAAAATCAGACGGTTTTCTATTTCTGAACCTGATAATAGCACATCTAAATGGAAGGGTAACAGTTAGCCTATTAATAATTTTCTCCTTTAAATTTATATATAAATTATTATTTGGAAGGTTTTCAGTAATATCAATGATATTTGACACAACTTCTAAAGGTAATGTAGCAATGATGGTATCATATTTAACCTTCTCTGATTTAATCTTGTTTAAAGCAAATTGGGCTTCTACTTGATAAAACCAAATTTCTGGGTTACTAATCCAAAATTTAGATAGTTTTAATGATAATGAAGCTATTTGATTTGTCCCCACGGACATTTGATTGACAGTACTAACACTATTATCAGAATCTGTCATGTTTAATTGTCATAATTTATTGTATCTAGTACTGTTGCCAATATAAATATAAGTCACTTTAGTTAAATTTCAAAAGGCGGAATATGGGAGTATTATTGTTTGCAACTTACACCCACTTTCATAGTTGACCTACAATTATTGCTTGCTGAAATCCGATATGATCTGCTTAACGACCACGATTTTGCTATTTGTTTCCCTGTTGTTTCTTGCTCGTCGCTTTCACTTGATTTTATAGGTGATGACTGGAAGCTGACTGCTGACACCGTCCTTCTAGTTTTCGTCCGAACTCTTCAAGCTGAAGATGGTATCTGCCACTGCATCTCCTTATTGCGGGCTTTTGTCTCTCGTTCAAAATTTTTCGTTAATTTCGATCACGTCGGGGTCACCAATTTTGCAGCCTTCGTGTGGGATTGATCAATTACATCACTGGGAAAGCATATTTTTATTATCTACTAAATGTTCTTTTCCCTGTATTCCTGTTCCACTTTTGTAGCACGTTTGACCCAGTTGGGTCAAACAAAATTTGGTATAGTTCTCTCGCTGATTCACAAATATTCAGCAGATTCTTTATTTTAAATGTAGAATTCTGTTTAGCCACATAGTTCTTAACATAAGCACAAATTAATTCAATGGGATTGAACTCACAATGCGCCACAGGAAGCCATAGGAGTTTCACCTGGTTTTCTCTATTTAAGTGCAAGATTTGTCATCGGACTACTCCCTTCATGAAATCATCAATTTCTATTTTCTTACTGCCGCCGGATTTTGATTTACAAATAGTACCAGCTATCTTCTTCTCACGTGTAACTCTCTTAACCTTGCTTTCATTAATGTTTAAAGCAGGCATGTGCAACTTTATAAATGTTGGGGCCAGAAAGTCATTTCGGGAAGTTTTGGCGGGCCGAAAGCAATAATAATAATAATATGATAATCAAAAAATAATTTATTTATTGCAATGTAATTTATAATACTAATATTCTTAAATAATGAAAAAAAAACATGAATTATAAACAAATAGCATGCAATGCAGCAGTTGAAACTAATGGGACCTCTGTGATTGCATGTTTTTTACAAGGCGATCAAAATTTGCAGATATATTAGATGTGGCGACGCGTATATTATTTTCTAAGTGTGTATCAGTAATTCTGGTCCTATTTTTGGATTTCACATAATTCAATTCAAAAAATTGTACACAAGAATACGTGCTTCCAAACTGAACCATTAGTCGTTGAATAAATTTAGAAAGTTCTGCATATTTCTGCTTTGGAAAATATTTTTGAAAAAACTCAACCAAACCTACATCTATAAATTTATTTTTCAGATCAGAATTTTCCTGTAGTTCAATTAGCTCCATTTGGAGGTGTAATGGTGCTTTCTCCACATCTACACTGAAAGGGGAAGAAAAGATCTCTAAACTGATTTCTTGTTGCCGAAAATCATTGAATCTACTGGAAAATTCCTTCCCCAAAGATATGTATAGATGTAATTCATTTGCAAATGACACGAAATCGATGTCATTATAACTGGCAAGTGTTTTAAAATTATACGTATTACCATTTCGCAATTGACTCTCCCAAAGTCTAAGTTTATTTTGAAAAGACTTAACATGGCCATAAAGTTCATGAACTAACTGTCCCCTGGTCTGTAAATGCGCATTAAGTTCATTGAGATGCATAGTAATGTCCACTAAAAATGCCAAATCACTCAACCATTTGTTGTCGCTCAACTCTGGAACAGCCTTTCCTTTATTTTCCATAAATAACCATACCTCCTCTCTCAGATCGTAAAAGCGTTTCAACATTTTACCCTTGCTCAACCGCCGCACTTCACAATAAAATGCCAAATGTCCGAAATCAGATTGGAGCTCCTCTAAAAGTTCCTTAAACTGACGGTGATTTAGACTTAATAAAATTAATAGTGGAAACAACAGTTTTCATAACGTGACAAAATTTGATTGATTTTGCACATAAACTTTGCTGGTGAATAATGCAGTGGAAAACGAACAAGTTCTCATGGTCAATATTTCTATCATGTAATTCTGACTTTATTTTAGCAATAGTTCCTACATTTGATCCAATCATCGATGGAGCTCCATCACTTACTACTCCACTTAACTTTTGCCAAGGAAGGTTGAATATTTCGAATGCTTTTTTAATTTCCTGAAAAATATCTTCTCCTTTCGTCGTATCTTTCATTGACTGAAGTGCAAGTAATTCTTCGGTACAACGAAAGTCGGGGCCAACACCTCGAATAAAGATCGCCAATTGAGCAGTATCGACGCAATCTGTACTCTCATCCAATGCGACAGAAAAACATTCAAAATTCTTCGCAAGCTCCGTTAAAGTTAATTTTATGTCATCCGCCATCGAGTCTATCCGTCTAGCAACAGTCCAACGAGACAAGCTTAATTGTTCAAAAATCTTAGTTTTATCAGGGGATAGTATTTTTGAGATTTCAATCACACAGTTTTAACAAAATCTCCATCTGAAAACGATTTAGAATATTTTGCAATTTTTTCGCACACGACAAAACTTGCTTTCACGATACTATCCACTTTATTACTGCACTTAACGAAGAGCATCTGCTGGCTCGCAAGGTTTTTTCTCATTTGATTTATTTTTCCCAATTCTGAGTTGACCAACAAGTGAGTCATAATTTTGATGTTTTGAATTGTAGTGCGTCTTTAGATTGTATTCCTTCAATACTGACATTGTTTCGTTGCAAATTAGGCATATGGGTTTATCGTTATGAATAATAAAAAAATATTGTTCAGACCATTTGTCTTGAAATGTTCTACATTCATTGTCAATTTTTTTTATTTTACTCGTGGATGCCATGGTTTTGTACTGCAATGTTGATAATGTTATGATTTTTTAGCAAGTTACCCAATAAAATTTACC
This sequence comes from Anoplophora glabripennis, assembly GCF_000390285.2. Taxonomy (NCBI): domain Eukaryota; kingdom Metazoa; phylum Arthropoda; class Insecta; order Coleoptera; family Cerambycidae; genus Anoplophora; species Anoplophora glabripennis. Next base: position 82,678 of record NW_019417180.1, on the reverse strand, counting down.
TAGTTCGTGTTGTTCCGATGTCTTGACAAACACACGCCAGATAGAATAGAAAAAAGTTAGAAAACAAAATTAGAATTGCATAAAACATTATTGCACGTGCACTTCGAACACACAAGAAGACGTCTGGTAAATTTATCATCAAAAAGCGTCAACCATAATACGATAAAGTCGAATTTTGCATGCCACCATAGAAATACCATGGGTTTCACACGATTTCGTGCCTTAGTAGCAAATTGCTGTAAGATTAGGACGATTAGGTAGAATTTTGCTTGCCTCCATAATAATAGTATGAGTGTTGCGCGACATCGTGCCTTATGAGCAAATAAATGACGTTATTTCGGTTGTAGGTGTATAAAATACGTGTACACGAAAAAACCATCCAGCTTGAGTCAGGCGGACGCGGGCCGCATTTTATGAAATTTGATTTTGAAATAAAGGGCCGTATAAAATATGATCACGGGCCGGATCCGATCCGCGGGCCGTAGGTTGCACATGTCTGGTTTAAAGCTTCTGCAGTACGTTTTGTCACTTGCCGCAGTTGAATTTCACATAAACCAATAATTCTTTCAGCTTCAAAGTAATCTTTTACTTGTAGAACAATTTCTTTAAAATACTCTAACATGTATCGACATCTGGTTATTTTCCGCTGCATCGTAACTGATTTGCGCGCGATCGAAACTTATTTTTTTTAACTGTTTCCATTTATACTTAGCACAGTGTGACAATCAGTCAAATCTTTCTCAAAGTTTTTTTTATTTTGCGATACATTTCAAACCGCAATGGGAAATATTTATACATAAATAACACATATAACATAAATGTGCTTACTGCTCAATAACAACAGTACAACCTCTATAACTGTATTGTTAGAACAATAAGGCAGTAATTAGGAGTGTTACTTGAAAGGAAGGAGACACTTACTTATTTCTTGAGTGCGCAGTTTCGTACGTAGGTATAACGTAGAGGTTGTGTTTCTTTTATCTGCTTACACCGCAATTTCACAGATCACCAGGTTCGTTTGGACCAATGTTTTCGCTGGTTTTGATATGAAGTGGACTGTATTTTTTGTTATTACAGCTTTATTGTCACCTAACACAATACAACTTACCTAGTACACTCGACAGCCTCGACATAGACGTCTGAACGAGTGTGTTTTATTAAAAATACTGGCAACATAACAATAACAAACAAACTACTCAGAAAATATTTGAGTTCGAGCGGCTTTGAATATACATAATTATAATAGTTAAACAGTAATGGAAAAATATTTGCTTTCCAAAAATTTATTAAGACATTTAAAACATATTTTATACTCATACTCATACTCAACCCATGTTACATTAACATTTTTATTTGCCTCAAAATAGTGCTTTGCCACACAAATAGGTACACCATTTTTAATACCACTTACAAACATTTGTATTGTAGTTGCGTATAATATTTTTTGCTAATATCTTCATCTTTAATTAAGTGTGGGCAATCATTGGACATTTTATCTCAACGAGATAGTGTCCAATTATGCCATCTGGGGAAGCTGCAATTATACGACATCTTGAAATATAAAGTGCACTAGATCTAATTTTTGCTTTTAATAATTTTTCTATTTCACACCTTACTGCATTTTCCAAGTCTCTACCTATTTTCATAGCACCAATGTCTGTTAACTTTGCATCCATAAGTACAGCAACTACAGAGCCTTCAGCAGTTTTACAGCGGCTAACGTCAAATGTTTTACATGCAGTTACTCTGCCATACCGTAAGCATATTTTGAAACACAGGACGCTAGAAGCATTAGACTAAATAGTGAGCTGTCATTGATTGTTTCGGAATTCGGATTAGTGGCGGGAGTTTTAAATGCATTAATGAGTACATAATTCACACGTATTGCGTAACTGTCCATAGGAGTTGTATGTAATTAGAATGTAAAGTACTCTAGCCAGAATTAAAAAACCACTAATATGTAAATAAATGACTATATATAGTCAAAAATACTTTAATGATTTTAATTCAAGAGTATAAATTATTCAATCAACATTTGAGACAGTGGCAATAACTGAAATGTTTTTTCTATCACGCGCGCTCACTATGGGACCTATAGTGTAGGGGGTTAGGTGCACGGAAAGTGTTAGATAGTACAACAGCGTGATGTTATTTTTATAGCGCAACGCTGGAGCGTTGTACTATCTAGCACTTTCAGTGCACCTAACCCCCTATGCTATAGGTCCCATAACGACTCGCACTTGTGATAGAAAATAGTATGTGCAACTCGTTCGGAAAAGTTGCCATAGCGGCACTTGGGCGCTTTCCGCACTCGCTTCGCTCGTGCGTCAACTGCGTCCGTGTGGCGCTATTGGCTACTTTCCCCACTCATTACACAATGTACTATTACTGTCCTATTTAAATTTGTACCTAAGTATTTATTTTTTTTATAAATAATTTTAAAAATGTACCTACTTACCTATTATTATGATAACTAATTGTCAGTTTTTTATTAAATTAGATAGATTAGGATTAGGAATAAGGATACATTGCTTATAAATATTGTATAAATTAAAATAGTGAATTTTTGTGTAACATTTTATTTTTTAATCCCCACGTTTAATTACTACTTATAAGAGCAACCTGGAAGAAACTTACGAGATAATTATTTAGATATACACATATATGAAATAAAAAGCAATTAGATAAATAATTAATCTAATAATTGTAATATATAATAATTAGATAAATATAATATAGAATAATAGATAAACTCCATTTCACGATAGAAAATTTATTTTGACAAGGCGACATTTGGTAAAATAGTTATTTTTATATAAATTCATTTTATGCTGGCAGATCCGCCATAAAAAATATCTACCTACAAAATAAAAGAATGAAACTTTTAAAATGTCCAAAAAAGTAATGCAAACTCAAAATACCTCTATTCTTCTCAAAAATAAATTCACAATGATAAATAATGTGACATTATGACATAAATAACAAATTTCAAATTTAATATTTCGCGATAAAAGTTTTTTAAGTAATCAACCCCGTTCTTGCTGTCGAATATCAAAATAAATTTTCTATCGTGACACAGACTGTATACAGTAACAAATACATATACTAAACATAGGTACAATAATAATTTTATTCCCATTCTATATTGTACTCTAGGTATATTCATACATATCTTCAAAATTTCTGAGTTTTTTCGCTTATTTATCTTATGAAAATGGGCCTGAACTCGCTGACGTTTCGGTAGTCCCTCTGCTACTGTCTTCTGGAGAGCTAAAAAGCTAAATGAAAAGATGTTACTAGATTATGTACAATATTCTCATTTTTTTTTAATTTCATTTATGACATTTATTTGCTTAATAATATAGAAATAATACATAATATACATACATAGTAGATACTTTTTTCCAAATGTTCTGCCTCATAGTTTCTTCTTTATTCAAATTAAAATTAGGTTTTACCATGCTTGGGCAAAATATTATGTGCCATTGTCAAGACTATTTATTTTTGATGTCGTTTCTGTGTTCTACATTTTTTCGATATGAAAAAGGTTTGTATCTTGGAGTAGTAGTCTGAATTCTTTGCAACCACCGTGCATTTAATAGAACAGGATTGGAGTTTTGAGTTTGGCCATCGATGGTGTAATACATATAAAAAAAAATAGTAACATCTAAGTACTAATGTCCATTTGCCGTAGTTTCTTCTTTATTCAAATTAAAAATAGTTTTTATCATGCTTGGACAAAATATTATGTGCCATTGTCAAGACTATTTATTTTTGATGTTTTTTCTGTCTGTTCTACGTTTTTATGATATGAAAAAAGTTTATTTCTTGGGGTAGTAGTCTGAATTCTTGGCAACCACAGTGCATTTAATAGAACAGGTTTGGAGTTTTGAGTTTGGCCGTTGATGGAGTAATACATATAAAAAAAAAATTAGTAATATCTAAGTAGTAATGTCCATTTGCCACTTACTTTTTATGAACTTCTATGATATATCCATTTATTTTTTACTAATCTCGTGCTCCATGAACTGTTTCCATATTTATTTAGAACTTGTTAAAGTTTTTATTTATACTAACGAGCACGACCATGAAGTACGGCATTCGATTGATTTGCCAAGATATTCAATTTTATATTATGCCTCCTTTTTACTTTATTCTTCACGCCACTGAATGGTCTTCCTGATGGTATCATAGTACTACCACGAGTTACTCCTGGCCTTCTTTTGGATATAGCTGTAGGCTGAACTTTAATGTTTGACTGTTTCCTAATCAAAGTTTTGGTTGGAACGTTAAGTGCTGAGTATAACTGTTGGAAATTTTTCATTTTCTGTAGTTTCTTGGTAAACTTNTCCTAGTACTACCACGAGTTACTCCTGGCCTTCTTTTGGATATAGCTGTAGGCTGAACTTTAATGTTTGACTGTTTCCTAATCAAAGTTTTGGTTGGAACGTTAAGTGCTGAGTATAACTGTTGGAAATTTTTCATTTTCTGTAGTTTCTTGGTAAACTTCTGTATCAAAGTACTTCACTGGCAAGTGCTTTAACTCTATCTAATTCCAATGATAGCTGTAAAATGGCATCATCCTTGTTTCGCTTTTCTTCGCTTGGATTTACAGATACCATTCTTGAACATCATTTTAAATAGTTATTTCGAATACTATTCCCACTGTCATGTGCATAATCCAACAATTTAATTTTGAAATATTCTTCCCAGACAAAACAAATAAAATTTACTAAAGCCACACAATTGTATCATTTTGTTCGGTGGAGAATTATATCCTTTAATATTCTTTTAGATGCTTCGGCATAATTGTTGGTGTTATTACCCCTAATGATAATGTTTTTACGGTGAACGTATAACCATTCTTGTGATATCAAATAAAATTTTTCAAAACGATTAATAAAATTAGGGAAATCTTGAGATGACTGTTTGAAGTTCAGTATCATCATATTCAATTCATCTTCTGTTTCGCTATACATAACCTATAAATGAAAGAAAAATACATATATCATCTAATGTATGTAAAATTGTATGTTCATTAAAGTACTCATATACATCTGCTGTAAATTGTTTTATAAATGTAATTCTACTGTAAACTTAAACATATACCTCTTGTAGATTTACACTACCCCCAAATTAACTACAGAACTAATCTCACCTTACGAAACAAGTTCATCAAAAACTGTCGCCTCTCTAATGGAATTCCATTTTTCTTTTCACATAACCACCTCCATTTCCTTTTGCAAAACATGGAAAAAACAGAGAAGTTGTCTTGATTGTGGATAAGCATTTGCCAATGCAGCTTTTTCAGCTTTAGAGTCATCTGTCATAAAACATGATGGTTCCTACAATTTAATTTCCATTACCTAACATACTAAATATGAATATTTCTATTAACCACAACCAGACAAAATGATACCTGTACAATGTTACTTTATTGCAGAAATAGCCCAAACCTAATATAAGAATATATGTCCATGTAGTCATTCTATCATTATGATTTTTTAAGCAATTGCATCAACTTATTACAATTTTTATAGAATATTCACCGAAAATTTAACTATTAACTCTTTTGATACACAAGGCATGTGTAACAAAATTGTTTTATATGTACTAATATTAAACAAAGTCAACCATACTACTTTGTAAAGTAGGTACCTGATTAAATAAAAACACAATTTTTTGTTACAGTAATACCACACCCTACAAAGCCAACCACCTGTTCTGCATGCTATGCCTATATAATGAATAACAACACCAGTTTTGGACACACATACTGGATACTTACAAATTTCTAATATTTTCTCCTTATTTTTGTATGTTGTGTTGTTTGATTTTGAGTGGTTGCTAGAAAATGTCAAAAATTAAAAATTATATATTATTTCCACAACATGAGTCATTTTTCTGTAATTCATCTAAACACCATTGCATTCTTATCTAATCATTTCCAGATAACACAAACATATTTTTAATTATATATTTGCATTGTGGTTTTATGCATTTTCTTCATTCATAAATGTTACTCATTTTTTAGTTATTCATTTTCAGAGTACCTATATACTTGGATTGTTAAAAAAATATATTTGCTTACCGTATTCCCCCCAAAACAATAGGGAAATGCTTTCTTTAACAAATCATAGGCCTGCTCATAACTAGCTATAGACTGTCCATCATGTAAAAGAACAGCTATTGGAATAGCACCTGCTTTGGTAACCGTTAGCAAAATAGTAACAGTAGTTTCAGTACTGTCGCAACTGGAAGTACTATCACAAAATATAATCTCTTTAGAAGAATTCAACTGCTGCGCTCTTTGCATTATTGGAGTAACTACTGCTACTGCCCAAGGATTTGTTGCCAATACCACTTTCATTCCTGTTAAAAAATAATATTTATTACTTGATATTGTTTTACTAATAATTGAATTAAAAAAATATAAAATTTGACTTCTCAATGGGGAGAAGCTCAAAGAAATGAACAATTTCATACTATTTTCTAAATAATCAATATAACAGTATTAAAAACCACTACAGTATGCATATAAACTCACCTCTCGTTTCATAAAACGTAAGTTTCTCTTGCAATTTTGGGATAGGTTCAAAAACTGCTCCATAATTTTTCAATGTCCATTGCCTGTGTAGATAATATACAACATTTTTCGTGGGATTAATTGAAGCATTTGCTAACTTCTCCCATGGCTTCTCATTAAACATTAACATGCTTTCGTGATAGCGAAAAGCCTCAGAAGCACTCATTCCATTGTCAAAATACTGTTCAAATATTTGCTTCGTCTACAATATCAAAAAATAAATTCAATTATAAATAAAATTCATACAATACCTATATTTATCATAAACAAAGTGACAGAAATCACACCTTACCTCATTAGACATTTTCAAATATTTTAGAGAACCACTTGTTCCTATAGTATGGTTATGTATTATATCTATCTTAATTTTTCCACAGAGTGCTGGTTTCAGTTTCAAATATTTGTCATTTCTTTTCGTAGCCGGAGTACATTTTTTTATGACTATATCTAGTTTTGCAGTACAGCCTGTGTTAAATTCGGTTTTATGAGCACTACACTTCTTATTTACAGCACTATGTTGGCACATATAGTATTTATGATAAACGACCCTGTAATACGAAAGAAATATTTAGAATATTAGTAGTCGGGATACTGTTTCGAGTACCTAAATACTTATGTTTACATACCTTTCTGGATTTGCCAACTCCCCATTTCTTATCCACTTCGTTAATGTATGTGCTTCAAACAAGTTTAAATAACTATCAGCTTCGTTACTATCATTAATATTTATACGCAAAATAAAATATTTTTCGTTGGTTTCTTCTAATTCACAATGATAACCACTTATTCGTGTAAAACTTAAAATATCCTCGTAGTTCATAATTATTGAATAATCACAACTTAATAAATACCTAGAATAAAATAGAGCCTCACAGCGTATTTTATGTAATAAAATGGTTTTTATCTGAACGTGAATAGGAATAATATTCACTTGTAAATATACTGAACACACATAAAACGCGCCAAATCGGCATAAGATTTGCAAATCGATAAGAAGTTTGGTTAAGTGTTTTGGTCTAAACAAACCTTACTCGTGCGGCGCCGGCGTAGAACCAACACTGTACGATTACGAATTGACCAATTAGGCATCGTTTTATAAAGCTATGCTTCTAGCGTCCTGTTTCAAAATATGCATACCGTAACTCATACCATAGTCTAGTGTTGAGGCTGATTTCTATCTTTTAAATTTTGATAGATGTATCACGACTCTTGCATTTAACTTTAAACTTTATATTTAAATGCATAATCCATAAATAACTACAATATTTGAACTTTACAAACTTATAATGACGGATTCAAACAATGAGTGTGATTTCTTCACCGCGCTGTTGCCGGTTGTATATTATTTTTCTTATTCTAGGGATTTTACAAAAATGAACATAATAATTGAGGTTGGGCTTAAAGCTAGTTTTATATTGGTTCCTTTTTTTCTTTTTCAACTGCAGCCCACATCGAAGAAGTAAATAAACTTGCCATATGCTGAAGAAACTTATTACTATCAAAATCACATTGATTTATAAATTCTAAAATTAAATTATCCAGAGAAAGCCTTCTTAAATTATTTATTTGACAATTAAGCCCATGTTTTAATATTTGGTAGTTTAATTTGCTATTTTTTGCTTTAGCTATAAAATCTTATGACGCACTCAATCTTTCTTTTGGTCTGCTTTTCTTTGTTAAATCTTGTGCAGTTATGTACCTGTTAGAAGTGCCAACTTTTGCTAAGTTGGATTTTCTCCAGTAGCACTCTATGGAAGTACAGGCAAGTTCTTCGCTTCTCAGATATACCCACATCATGAAAGCGACAGCATGCTTGCAGCCTCCTTCTGAAGCTGTCACGGTCATGGCAACTTTATGTTCTAGGCAAATCAAATCTGGCATTTTATGATACACACATTGCCTTCTCTTTTTAACTGTACTTGCCCTATTGTCCCTTCCTTCATAGTCATAACACTATCTTGAAGATCTATTGGAAACAATGTAAAAATGTGTTAAAATTGTCTTTATGAATTAAACAAATCAAGAAGTTCAAGAACTTCTTGATTTGTACGTTTCTGCAATAATCAACAAATAAATATTGGTTCCTTGTTTAGGAAGATTTATATCGCATAAATTTTAGTAGGGTGAAGTGGGGCAAGTGTACTCAAAAAAATGATAGTTGCATTTTAAACTTTTATAACAAGAAAACCATAAGAGATATCGGGTTCGTTTTTTTGTAGAACAGGGCTTATTTCATTGTTAAATCGATGTCGTATTTATTTATTTTTTTACTTGCCTTGGATTTTTTATATAAGCAAAAATAAAAAATCATGCTGTCTGATTACGCTTGCCCCGGCTAATGGGGGAAGTGTAATCAGGGCTCGTAACTGCCATATACTTACTGTGTGTATGGATCTGGGGCAAGGGTAATATAGTATGAAAATGTTTTTCTTAACACGCCAAAAATGAGCTGGATATCTTAATATATAAGGAAGTTATAAACTTTTTTGTGGGGCAATTATAAGCAATAAAACGCAAATATGTTTGTTAAAAAAGTATATTTGTAGGTATTTGAGCGAACCAGAAGGTGAAATGGAATATTTTTTATTTTACGTTATATGAGCTAAAGGATACTGGAAAAATTAGTTCTCCTCTTCGCCCTAAAATGGGTTCTGGTAAAACTAGCTCTATATCTGATGCAGGCACTGTGTGATGGTCCTCTAGTTCAGGCCAGTGAAAAACTGAATTATGCGAGTTTGGGTTTGATTTTTTTAAAAACATGACGATAGGTTGCAATTCTTCATCGAGCACCGTAATTTGACCAACATAGAAAATTATGTTTTTCTTTCCTTTAAATGAGACCAGAACCCAGCTTCCAACTCTAAGGTTTTCTAACCCTTTGAGTAACAATTCGTCTTCTTTTAATGCTTTTTCTTCTTTATCTAACCTTTTTGCATAAGCTTCAAACGTGGCTTCGTCCGATTCACTATCACTTAAAATTGGTGGTTCGTCTTCATCTGAAGAGCTCGATACAATAGTATTTCTTGCCGTTTTTATTTTTGATTCATTCTTTGCCTTTTTTGCTAAATCTTTTGATTTCTTTGCCTCGTCTTTTGATTTTCTTTCGTCTTCTTTTTCTTGCTTAGCCTTTTTTATTTTTTCTATGTTTTCCTTTGCTGTTATAATTTCTGCCCCCGGAGCTACCCTTTTTCTTCTTTCCTTTTCGTTAGGGCGGGGCGATTGTCTCACAGTATCAAGCAACAATTCTTCAAAAGATACACATCTGTTACTTGGCCCCGCAACTGGTTCTAGTCGGGGTTCTGGTGCTGACTGCTGCAAGGTTGGTTGCTCTCTCGATGTCTCTTCATGGCTGCTTGTGCTTGGCTCATTAAGAGGTTCTTGTGTGGCAGGTTCGCGACTTCTCAAACGTTCTTCATATCTTCGTAGAGCTTCTGGATCATATTTACTGCGGTCAATGACAGATCTATTAAAAGGGCATATTCCTCCTTTACGAAAGCCTGATGTCAGTAAAGCTGGATCTGTGTCTTTCCAAATTGTACCCACAAGTATTGAAAAATCTTTCTTTGGAATTTTCACACCCACATGTTTTCTTTGGTACTCTGCTAATTTTGAATCCCACCGTGACTTAAGACTCTTAAAGACAGCTAAGTCCATGGGCTGTAATAGGTGGCTGGAGTGTGGAGGTAATTTAAGTATAATTATATCATTTTTAACGGCCGCCTCGATAAGTTTCTGGTCTAAGTGCGTTGAATGTCCATCATACAAAAGTAGGATTGGTCTTTCAGGTACTACGTTGGGAATAAAAGTTTTTGTAAAATAGTTTACGAAGATTTCAGTTTCCATCCAACCATTTGACGAAGCAGCATAAGAAGTGCCTGGAAATGTGGATTCATCAGGAGCCATCCATGCATCCCATATATTTTTTCCTTTGAAAACAATTAATGGTGGAAGTTTATCCCCATTCGCGTTACCACCCATGAGAACAGTAGTACTCTCTCTTCCGGGTCCGGTGGTTATTCTTGAAGCAGGTGCATTTTTCTGACCAACAATTTTAGTCTTACTTGGATCGAGCGTAAAACTAGTTTCGTCGATGTTATAAATTTGAGAAGGCTTATTTTGCAGATTGTATCTTTCCAGGGTTTCTTCTAATATGTGAAAATATTGTTCAATCACAAATGGATCATTGGCTTTTTTTCGGGCATACTCCAGTCCTTGTGGCTTTTTTAAAGACAGCCTGTGCCTTTGTTTAAAGGCTAAGAACCAGTCCTCTCCAGGGATTCCATCTCTAAATGGCGTTTTTATATTATTTTTCTTAACAAACTTTCCCACTAACTCTATGATTTCCTTTCTGCTCAGCCCCCAACCCCACTTCTCCATGGTTTTTATGGCATTCACTAATTTTTCTTCTTCAGCTACAGGTATTGCAGTAGGTCTTCCTTTGGACGTGCTTTTTGATCCTCGGGTTCCTCGTAGATGTTTTTGAAGAGTAGAAAATGGGATTTGATACCTCCGGGCAGCACTACGAATACTGATACCGCTTTGTTGGATGTTTCTAAGCGCATCTTTTAATAGTTCAGCACTGTAAGAAGGGTCTGTTTTTTTCTTATACACTCTCACCATTTTGAATAAGGAACTCACTAGGAAGTGTATAAAATTTAGTCTGATATTTAGGTAGGTTGGTATTTTAAAGATTTTAACACTGTTTTTATAGTTTACTTTAGTCTTTGGTAAGTAATTACACTATTTTTGGTTCATACACTTCTCTTACTAGCATGTAACAATAAAGAAGATAGAAGGTTATATACTAAAAAGTCAAGAAGGAGGAGCCTGGGGCAAATGTAATCAGTGATTACATTTACCCCAGTCTCGCGATTACACTTACCCCATACGCGCATTTCCCTGGGGTAAATGTAATCACTGGTATAACATTTTTTGTTATTATCCAGATCCAAATCTGACAGCAGAAACAGATTCCTTGTTGAAAATTACCTAAGGGAGCAAAATATTACAACTACATAATAATATTTGCGGTTGTAAAAAAGAGATGAAAATCGCAAAAGACACTCACAGAATTAGTATAAATGCAGACAAAAAATAAAATAAATAGTGAATACCTTGAAACTGGAACTAAAAGTGGTTAAGAAAAAGTAATGTCGGTATAAAAAGGGTAATATTTTCGAATTTTGAATAAAAAACTTCCAAAATGGTATAAAAAAAATTACAAAGGGCCTGATTACACATGCCCCATGATTACATTTACCCTACTTACAAAGATGTTTCAACATTTCTGAATTCCACCAAGTTAAGATCTGGTGTGCAGTTGAAATACTGTGCAACCATAATCCCATCTACTCTAGGTAGCAAACTACTGTTATGCTACGTACAGACGTGGATATTAAAATGTCGACATTTGTGTCTAGATCAGTCTACGACGTGATCACACTAAGTAGTAATTTGTGTGCTTAGAGCAGTGTATAGAGCTCTTCAGTAGACTGTTTACACTTGTATTTCTACACTTATCTATCGTGTATTCACACGGAAGAAATCAGACACTTGAGACAGTTTTTAATCATGTCGCGAACAAAACGTTGTTTAACGGCCGCAGTGGTCATTAACTGTATTATAAAAAACCGAAGGAGGAAACAAACAAGAAGATGATGGATTAAAGAGTGAATAGCAAGGAGAAGTAGCCTAGGCTACTAGTATTTTGTCATCCTAGGATCATATTCAAAGTTAAGGATTCCTAACGGCCGTCTCAGCTTCTCAATACTTCGTGAAATTACGTCAACTTCAAACAGAAAATTCAGAGTAATTAGGGGAGACTCGGGCAAGAAGAACCACCTAACTTTAAAAATCAATCAAAATCACATAATTCAATCCAAAATTTTGAAAAAATTTAATTAAAATAATACGATTGATACATTACAAAATATCTTTATTAAAATGTAATAACAAAATCGAATATTCTATAAAAAAATAAAAAAATAAAAGACTACTTTGGTTCTTTTTGCCCAAAGATACCGGGCATAATGAACCACTGCTAAGGGCAAAAGTAACCATAACTTATAATACATACTATGGGCAAGAGGAACAATGTATAGAACTATTGTGACATGTTATTTAAGTTTATTTATAACAGAAGACTTGCAGTTGTCACATATGTATACACCGGATTTGTAATCAGTACATAACTGATGAGCCCAATTCTGGCAAAAATTGCATTTTACCCAGTACTCACCCGGTGCAGAGTTGCCATAGGTATCATCACAGACAAGACACGGCACATTTTCATTTGAAGGGTCAAGTTGTTCTTCTGGAGGTTTTGGATATATCAACTCGCATTGCTTGTTTGATGCCTTGGTCTTGGTCACTTTTTTTGTATTTGTCATATCGGAAGGCAACTTTGTCTTAATCTTAATTCTTTTAATACTTTCGTTTCTAAGCTCTTCTTTTATAGGAGTCGAAGTTAACATTTCGGATTTTTGGGTTTTGCGTTTCCTTTGGGATTCGTTGCGTTCTACACGTGGCAGTGGATTAATTTCAGCGATTGGAGTAAATGACTTTTTTTTTGGTTGATAATAGGAACAAGATGGAATGGGCGAAATGGCTCTTGGTTGTTCAACGGAACGAGATTTGCTTATTTCATTTGGGCATAAAATTATTGGTGAACCTGGAGTATGATGATCTACAGAACTTCGGTTGACATGTTTGGTTTCCAAAGATTTGTTAAACAATGGAGGAGTTTTCTGCTTCTTGTCACTAGAAGTATTGGGATTATCACTTTCTTTTCAGCATGATGCTATCGGAACGTCAGAATAATTATCCACTTGTTGTTCATTGTCTTGCAATTTATCAGTTACCAACGATGGTGCAAAGTCTATATCGCTAAATACGTTGATGCATAAATCTTTCCCAATTCGTGTAAAGTGATGTGCTGTGCGGGATGTTGTTTTTGCCACTTGTCGACTGCCCTTTCAAAGTATTTTCCCAATGGCCCATAAACAGCTACATCCAATGGTTGTAGCTTATGGGTGCAATGCGGTGGCACTGAAAGAATTACCACGTTATTTTCTGATGCATAATCTATTAGTTCCAAAGTTCTGTGAGATACGTGATTGTCTAAAACCAGTAAACATTTCTGTTCTGGAGTTGGTCGCACGGACTTTACGAAAAATTTCAGCCATTGAAGGAAAATGTCACTGTTTACCCAACCATTATCACTTACAAAATCAATAGTGCCGGGCGGAGTTCCATTTAAATATCTTGGATTTCGTTTTTTCCTAGGAAAAATTAGAGCTGGAGGAATAAATTTGCCAGAAGCTGAGCAACAACATATTGCTGTTACGAGTTGTCCTCTTTCGACTGACAATACTCCCAACTTGTTTTTTCCCTTTGGTTGAAATGACTTTAGGTGGGCGTTTTGCAGATGTTTGTATTCCGGTCTCGTCCACGTTATATATGTTATCCAGTTCTATGTTATGTTTTTCTCTAGCTGTTTTTAAATTCTCGAAAAATCGCTGAACCTGAGGTCTATTAAAACCACACGCACGGGCAATACTGGTAGATTCTGGAGTCCTAAGACTGAGTTCCGGGTGTCTGCGCATGAAATTTGAATACCATTGTTCTCCGGCAGTACCGTTTTTGAAACTGCGGAAGATTATTTTTCTCTGCAAACTGAAAAGCCAAAGCGCACAAGTCTTGTTTTGTGCAACCATAAAAACGAGCGTCCAATTCTTGGACGTGCTGAACAATTTGCTCTTCCATTTCTTCCGAAAATACAGGTCTAAAACGTCCCAGTCTTTTATTACAGGATTGTTTTACAACGTGCTTTCTTAGGGTTGGATATGGAATATCAAACTGTACGGCAGCGCCACGTATTGAAATTTCTTTTTTCTCAATGGCACTCAATGCGAGTCTCATTGTGTCTTCTGTCCATCCTTGACCTCTATTGCCTTTGCGTTTATAATTGAACACCAAAAATAAATATATTTTTGTAATTATTTTCAATTTTTAACACAAAATTCGGTTATTCTTACCCTGCTCCTGTTGCCCGACCTGCAGCCAACTCGTCAAACTACGATTAAAAATATTTAAACGGGATCCTAGCCACTTCCTTATTTTTATGTTATAAACAGAAACAAATACTTTTAACAATACACGTGTTTAGTTGTGAATATCTATCAAGAGCTATGAATAATTTCTAATTGATTAATATATATTTAATGATTTAAGATACCCACAAATATTATTGATTGAATAAATCTAAGAAATAAGTACTTACCAACTCACTTCAACGCACAAACAATGGCAAACTGTGGTGGCTACTATCAAGACACACCGAGTATGGACGATCTACTGCAAGTTTAGAGAAAATGTTGTGATTCCTTTTGCCCGCATGGTTCCTTTTGCCAGAGTCTCCCCTACTTACTTCTACACCTCGTAGAAGGCTTATTTTGTGTCTCGAATATGTCTAAGGCGTGGTCCTTTAAGTTTGTACCGAGCAGTTTTGAATCCTATTAACGAAATTATAGGAAATAACTCGCAATACAATATTCCTCACAACTTTTTAACACTTTTGCAATATTCCCAATTAAATGGACAATTTTACAAAGGTGTCGTAGCTCGAACAGCCTTTTCTTAGACTCATTGGACGAAAGTATGCCCGAAGCGCGTGCGAACACAGTCTGACCCAACAAAAACAATTAGAAAATGAAAAAGAAATATATACACTGAGCTCGTAAAGTTTGGAATAAATTCGATAAATCGTTATTGAAGGGTTTTGGCAAGAAATCCTCGGACATGTCAACTTTATAAAATGTCACTTTTTTCAGCCATCGACTTTTTTTTATTTGTTTTTTAAATGGCAACCCATATTTTTTTCCACGGATTTCGATAGAGCACATTTTTCTGAGTACGAATATGTCAAAAACGTATGACTTTCAAGATGGATCTTTTCGAGATATTTATACGGTTCCAAAGTTTCAAGAATGTACCATGTAAAAGGGGGGGGTTAAGTTTTTTAAAAACTTATCGAACATTTCAAGAGATTTTAATTCTTTAAGTAATAATCAATCAACAACAATTTTAACAAATGAAAAAAGATTTCTGTACAAATGATAAATAATTAAAAGTGAACAAGAAAATCAGAGGAAATTTTCAAAGTTACCTCCATTCACTTCTTGGCAATATCCCACCCTCCACTGAAACTTCTGCAGATCCTTATCAAGAATATCTGGTTGAATGGCTCGAATTTCATGGCAAATTCTATCCTTTAATTCTTCAATGGTATTTGGTCCATTGAAATAGACTTTGCTCCTTAAATAGCCCCATAAAAAGTAGTCTAGGGGAGTGAGATCAGGAGATCTAGGGGGCCATTCGATAGTTCCCCTTCGACCAATCCAATGGTTAGCAAATACTTGGTTTAAATAGTCGCGAGCGATCACTGATGAAAATGAGGTTGTGCGCCATCTTGTTAGAACCATATCGTGTTGTTGGGCGGATCGGGATCTACGTCATTTGGGTAAAGCACCGCAAGTGCAGGGACTAAATCGTCTCTTAATAATTCAAAATATTTTTCATCTGTTAATGCGCCTTCAATGAAAAATGGACCCAAAATACGGTTACCGACAAGGCCAGCCCAAATGTTAACTTTTTGTGGAAACTGATTACGAGTTTTCATTTTCCAGTGTGGATTTTCAGGAGAAAAATATCTATAGTTTTGCCGGTTTACTGTGCCGTCGAGATAAAAGGTAGCCTCATCAGAAAAAACAATATTGCGTAAGAATCCGTCGTCATCAATCAGGCGTTGCAACATGGTTTCACAAAACTGTAACCTACGGTCAGGATCATCTTCGTTTAATTCTTGGACCAAAACCACTTTCTACGGATGCCATTTGTACAATTTCAAATATTTTAAGACGGAGCTTTGAACTATTCCGTTGTTTGCCGCCACTTGGTGGGTGGGTAAATGGGGATTTTCTTGAAGCTCTAGTAGAACATTCAATTTAACATCTTCTTGTACTGGTGGACGACCCGTTCTAGGGCGATCTCTCGCATAACCCATTTCTAAAAACTTTTGCTTTATTTTACTAACGGTGGACTGTGTAATTGGTTCTCGGTTTGGATATTTGTTGTTAAATAAACGGTAAACTTCTACTTGTTTGCGAGCTCTGTCCACGTAACCGATCATCATCAAAATTTCGATTCTTTCCCTTTCACTCAAACGACGGACCATTTTCAAATAAAACGAATTCTGATAGAATAATGATTAATGAACTTAAAATAATACACAAACTTGCGAGGACAAACTTTAAAATTCTGACAACTATCAAAACTGTAATTTTTCCAGCGCTTCCTTGATAAATGATTAGTATTTTGTCATCGCTTGTATAATGCATTCTTGAAAATTTGGAACCGTATATCTCGAAAACTTCCATCTTGAAGGTCATACGTTTTGTTCATTTCTTGAAAGTTTGTAGTTAATTAAATAGATTTCCTTATGTAATACTATTTACCATTTGTGTAAAGACTCGAAACTGAAGAACTAGAATTTACTTAATTTATATCATATTAAACATTCAGCAGAATACAGTCTTAATTGTTATGAAACTGTTAACATGTTATTGAAACTGATCTTGCACATCAAAATGTTTATAATAACATGTAGCTGAAATACTTCTTCATATGTCTAGTATAGATTGGTTTGTATTTGAAGATGTAGAAGGTGACGTCATGTTGTGATAACTTTCTTCGCCCAATGATTGAACGGTCGGAACATTTACATTTTGTACCAAACTCTTATCATAATCCGTGATATCTAAAATGACTTGCTGAATTTTTCTTTTTAGCCTTCTTTTACTACTTTCAGAGTGCATATTTCGGAGTGACGATGCCAAATACATATTTGTTCATCATCATTCTGCTTGCTCATTTCCGTTATAGCTTTATGAAGTACGTAATTCATCTTCTTTTAATACTTTTTTATTCATTCTGGCTAACTTTTTAACACAACACAGTTACTGATCGGGAATTCACTGATATTTATTATTTCGTCAGGCGCTGAAGATTATTGAATTTTGAATTTACTTTTTTCATCACTGTGACGAACTTTCTATGTGCTCTATATGTCACAGAAAAAGTCGCCGTCCAGGTAACAGCAGTGGTGAAAAGTGTAAACCAGGAGTCTTGATCAGAAAAAACACTTGTTCCAATATGTATAGTCCCGTTTATTTACAAAAATCCACCACTGACGAATCGGTGACGGTCGGTACTAATACTCGGAAAATGTCGGAAAACTAAGCTTTTCCTAATTCGGCTTTTAATTCAGATTGACGGCTATTCGGTAAGGACGGGCGAATGAGGAACTCCGAGAGGGAAAGGGGTCGACCCTCGGAGTTTCAGGAAAAGGGTTACAAGAACAGGCGGGAAATTGACGACGACGCTCTATTCCTGGACGAAAGCGGTGACGGCAGCTCTAGGAACAAGCAGAAAATTGCCTACGCTCTTTTCCCAGGCAGAGGGATAATGAGGGCACTGAAAACAGGCGGGAAATTGCCGATACCAAGGGGGGAAGAGGAACTTCGTATTGAGGATAATTGCCGTTCAACACTACTCGCTTTCATGTGCCGAACTCGGCTTTTATAGTCGATTTGTGACGTAGATTAACTGTTCATCGGATATTAGTACTCGGACCTATACATTACTAACATAGGAAAAGATAATCGTTCATCGGATACTTAACGGCTAAATTAATAAAAGTTCGTTACACTAATCTCTTTCTTCCAAAAAAAAAATAATATTTTTTTCCTAATAAGCGATATGCCTGTCCTGTGGCTAGTCCTTTAATATAGCGCATAGACCACCTTTTACAATTCAACTAAAGAAAACTCTGGCTATCGGTTTTAATGAATAATAAAACAAACTTCTATGTCCCTGATTATGTAATCCTGTTCAACTAAAACTAAAAAAATTGCAACTTATAAAAAAATAATTATCCCTGTCACCTCAGCAGTATCACAGGCGGGTGATGTCTTCCAGGTTGTCCCCGACGGGAGGATGATGGTCCTAGCTGGGTGTAAGTTCATTCATCGTCTACCGTCGGGTGTCCGCAACGCTATCCGGTATCGTCGATTATTGGGTCAGTAAGGTGGCCGCAAGGCCCGTTATGGTATTTTCATTTTTAGGCTGGTTGGTGGGACTGGGCCGGTCGGAATCGGTGGTGGCGGTGGAGATGGAATCCATCGTTCCGAGGTAATTGGTAGCGTAGAGGCGGCAAGTGATCAGTTGCGGTACGGGTGGCGGTGGCGGCGGAGATTCTGGTAGCAGGGCATATCTATACTTAACCAATACGTCGGACTGCCTTCTGGTGGACTGGGCCCAAATATTTCCAATAACCTATGGTCTAAGGGGTTAGTTGTCGGCGTCTGCATGGTCGCTCTGTTGTAGCGGTTTATGTTTATGACAAATCGCACATTTACGAACATACTTGGCGGCGTCTCTAAACATTCCAGGCCAATAATATCGTCGTGCAATTCGGGCTTCGGTGTTTGAAATACCTAGATGTCCGGCGGAAGGTCCTGCGTTTCTGTCAAGACATTTATCCTTTTCGGTGTCGTTGCACATACTTTCCATGTGCCATACATACTTTCCATCTTTCAATTCTGGTTCGGTGAAGTCATACCGATCAAAGAAGTACCGGTAAAGTTTTTCGTCTCGGGATAATCCTCTGGATGCTGTTGCACTTCTGCATACTTTCTGTTATACCAGGTGCACGCAACGGGGTCTCCTATGGCGGAAATTTCTGTATTGATGCTGGTGTTTGGCAATGGATCGCCTGACAAAGCGTCAGTCACTTTATTCAGCACGCCCGGTTTATACCTGATTTCGAAATCGAACTGCTGTAGCGTGATTATTCATTTTGCTAGTTGACCGGTTGAACTGGGTAATGACTGTAACCATCTTAGTGATTGATGATCTGTTTCCACAATGAAGTGATATTCTTCCTCATATGGTCTCATCTTTTGTATTCCCCAAAAGATAGCTAAACATTATTTCTCCGTCGTAGAATAATTCTTTTCGGGGGTCGATAATAATCTGCTTGCATAACAGATCACGAGATCTTCACCATCCTGATTCTGGTAAGAGCGGCACCCAGACCTTGGTCTGAAGCGTCAGTTCTGGGCACCCTAATACGGGAGCTTCGATAAGTTTAGTTTTAATTAGTTTTAATTATTGCAAAAGCATCTGTCTATCTGACCAACTCCACTTGGCTTTCTTTTTCAACAATTCAGTTAGCGGTGCCACAATTTGTGAAAAGCCCGGTACGAATTATCGATACCATGACGCTATGCCCAGGAATCTTAGTTCTCGGACGGTTTTAGGAGTAGCAATTTCTTTTATAGCGAATATTTTATCAGGTTTGGTTCTAATTCCGCCTTCTCCTACTACGTGACCCAGGAATTTAAGTGATTTTTGAACGAACTTGCATTTGTCCGGATTCAGTTTTAATTTGGCGTCTTTTAGTTTGCTGAAGACCTGACTTAGATTTTCTTTATGCTCCTCAAAAGTTCGGCCCAACACAATTATGTCATCCAGATTCACGAAAACTTTAGGATGCATGTCTGAACCAATAATTATATTTAGCTCTCTGGAATGTAGCCGGTGTGGAATACAACCCAAAGGGCATAATGGGGAATTCAAATAATCCTCCTCCTTAGATTTTGGACATAAGAAATAGTTTAAAACTAGTAAAGATATCTAAGCACTGTCATTTCAGAACTCGTAGTTCTTGAACCCCTCCTTTAGCTGAAAACTACTAAATTCAATCTGGGCAACAACCCCGTATAGCAAATAATTTTAAAAATAAATAAATGGAGCTACTCACAAAACTTGCCTCACTTACTAGGAATAAGTCCAATTTTAGGGAGTCAAAAAATTTCCAGTTACTTGTTAAAACTACAGCATCTAATCCATCTCCAGATTTCTTTTTTCTAATTTTTCTTATTTGATTATTCATTTGAATTCTTAAATTGTGCTACTTCCTAGTAATTTCCGCTATATTTGTCGTGATAAAATTTTTCTTTGTTTTATCTTTACACATTTTACATGTTGTATCTCACAATTCAAGGATTCCCCCAATTTTTGCCTTTTTCTCATTTTCCAAATTTTGCAGGCTTCGTCTCTCTGCTGTTTTAAATTCCTTTTTAACCATTTTTGATTTTCCAATGACCCAATGCGAAGTTCTGATTATTAGTTTATTGTCAATATTTTGATATGGGTCATATGTTGAACAGTTATAGTGAACCCAGTATTCTTCACAACTAACAATTTTAGACTAATAAGCCACAGCAGCCATTACTTTCGGTTAACCCTCCAAAGCCTGAATTTCCGAATTTTTAAATTATTAGTTTCTGTTCTAATATTCCTACTCTAGAGTACCCAATAAACACATAATTATAATAAAAAATAATCTCATACTTATCATTTCTGATATATAGCCCGTTGCCATATGGCAACATTAGGTTTTGAGAGTGCTAAAACACACACTATCAGTTAAATTATGTATATTTAAAAAAATAAGTTTTTGAACATAGAATAATATCGGTATGTAAATAACTAAAAAGTAACAGAAGGTAGACATAGACCGACTGCACTTTTTGCATGCTGTTTTAACTCGCACCTCCACTTTTTCTCATCTGGTATTGGTATCACCAAATGATCGAGTCGATCATATCGAACATCATCCGATACTCGACTTAGGGAAATACTGTTTTTTGATAAAGGTATACGATCAGGTCCTCTGGACGGATGTCTGTATCGTATTAGATATGCTTGCACTAGTTCTCGTCGGAACTCTCATCTCGTTTGGTTATTTTGTGGCTACATTCAGTAGCCAGGTGCCATGGGCCAATACCACTTCTTCGCTCGAATTGATATTCGATAAGTCGAAATGTCCTAGTCTATCCTATCTGTACCTCCCATATGCTTATTATATTTCGCGACTACATATGGTCTTGGTATATGAAAAATTTTTTTTCAGACTGCAAATATCTGTTCAGAGTTTACTTATCGTTCCATCTTACTATTGAAATGCCAGTTTCTCTACACATTTTCGAAACATATATTCCTTGTCCATTTTTGGGGGATTTTTTGTCAATGATAGGGCAGGACTTAGGAAGGCGATTCTCCTTTATCTTTCCAATAGTACCATAGCCCCCTTTTTTAGATGATAGAGTAAAGGTACCTAACCCAGTAAAAAGATTATCAAAATACATATTATGCCGGAATGTTTGATTTGGCAATTCGTCAATCATCTTCACTAATGGTGCAACACCCTAAATTCGAAATTATAAGTCATTTTTGTTTGGATTACTTCCTTGATGAATGTCAAAGTTTACCGTGTACCCAAAATCGGAAAAGTGTCTTCATCGGTAAAAAGTATCATTAGAACCAATTGACGATTAGCGTTGACCTATTCACAAAATCCCAATCTTCTGGCATGATCTGTTGGTTGAATATTTTGTACGTTTTGTATGCGAAAAGGATGGTACGCCATACTCTTACATGAGGAATGTTCATCTGGAAGGAAAAGGAGAGAAAAGAAGATGAAAATTCTGCCACGCTTTCAATTTTTTTTATTATGCACTCTTTCTAACACGTGCTTCTTAGGTAATTTATGTTTGAATTTTTCAATCTGTTTTTCTTTTTTAACCTGTTTAGACCGCTTTTTTTATTCTTTCTTTTCTTTTAATTTTTGTAATGCTTCTTTTGACGTGAGTATATCAACCAAGTTGTCGGTTAATTTTATTCTGCTGGTAGGATCATTCTTTTTGGTTACATTTTCGCAGAACTTTTAATAAAATTTTCCAATGAACTGTTACATCCTAAGAATTGATTTGGAACTGATTCGTCTATATTTGTTGTTATATAGCAAAGGAATGATCTGTTTCTTCATTGTCTTCTTCTCGGTTTGAAGGTGTCAATGACAGACCTTGCTGTGGCAGTGTTGGAGGTGACAATAAAGTATGTTCGTTTTTCGAAGATGTTGATGGTTCAGTATGATCTCGCATCGAAGAAGTGGATGGTTGGTTATTTAATGTTAGGTAATGATTTTATCTGATGACTGCTAGGTGTATGCGAAAGCACTAGTTGTACTTCATTGACTGGTTCAGTACATGGAGGAGTATTGCTGTGGTGTTCGGCGACTTGTTGATCAACATAATTAATTTGACTACATAAAATATGTAACATATCTCATTTTTTATTTTGTTTAATATTCTTCACAAACATCACGAACGTTGGTGTGGAAGCGGGACGAGAATAGGGGAAACACCAGACAGATCCAGAAGATAAATAAATCTTATTTGTATCCTGATGCCTTAAGAATTTAACATTGTATTTAGCAAAATTATTTATTACTAAAACATATCTTACTTTTCAGCTACAAAATGAAACCAGTAGATCTACTGAAAAATCAGTAGACCTGGCAACACTGAACGTATTTAACTCGTGCGGTAGTACTCAGGATCAGTAAATGGGAGGGGTTGCCTATAAACTCTGACCAATAGTGTAGCAGTATTTTTCTGGCGGGAATACGTTATGGAGAGTGAGATAATGAATTTTTATGTTGATATTGTAGTAACACGTTTAAAAAATTTAAAAAAAATCGCGCGCGATTTACTTATTCGAATAAGAAGAACAAGAGATCTGGAGTAAGGTGTTCATTGTTCTTAGTTCTTACTTCTTATCTTAGGCTTATGGTTAGCTAGAAAGAGGTTATGTATTATGTTTGTGCGAAAATCAAGCGTTGCTTAAGATTTATGCCTTTATGGAAAAATAAAGTTTTAGAGAAAAATATAGTGTGCTTTCCTGAAACATCCACCCAGATAGAGCTCCCTACAATATTATGTACTTACATGCACATAATTATAGGTTTGTTTCTGCAGCAGTTTTAAACGGTTTCAAAGGGGAAAGCAAGGACATCTCCTATTTGAAAGCATTGTTTTTATTTGAATTACCCATTATTTCGCGATGCCTAGCGGGTTGCCTACATTTGGTACCCCATGCCAGTGGCATAGCATAAAACTTTTCAAATAGGGGTGTGGTACTTAATATATTAAATTATTTGAAAGCGTTATTTGAATTATTTGCTTAGGTTTTGACTTTCGATACACTAAGATAACTAAAAGAAAATAGTAAATATATACTTGCATTCTTCATTAATAAAAAAAATTTGTCTTACCAACTTTCTCGCTGATACAAAACTGACCTCAGCTTAACCAATGGTTAAATCCTCGTTTTTTTTAAGATAGGAAAAAATATTAAATGCCATATAGAATATTTAAGAATTTTATTAATGATTTAAATTGAAGTGACATATGTACATATTCATAAGGTATCGCAATCGGCAGAAGGACTTAGGTCGATAGCCTATTGGACCAGTGTAAATAGGTTCAATAAAGGACGTTTATTATTATTACTTAACTGTCAAATAACTTTGTATATTCTTAAGGAAATTGTGTAATTTAAGAGGTATCCAACATAATCTACTTCGGGAGTTACAATCTGAAGATATTAGGAATTACAAAAACTATTTAAGAATGGATGTGGACACATTTAAGTTCACACATTGTTGAGACACTGTTCGAAGATACCACCATTTATATCCCGACAGAATACACATTTAAGGAATCCTATCAGTGTTGAGGAACGCCTTATTGTTACTCTTCGATTTCTGGCAACTGGATATTTTGACCCCCTTTAACTTTTTTGTTTTAAGAGTTATAAAAAAATGAGGAAATACAAAAGTTGCACGATTTTTTATGAAATTTTCGAATATGATAGTAGAAAAACAAATGAAGAGCAAACAAAATGGCCGCGGATGTTAACTTTGTTAATTTAAATGGAACACCCTGTATATTTTTACACATTTGGATAGAACGTTTCCTGTCGAGCACAGTCATATATAGTTTGTTGGGTCCATCTTTAACAATAAGTGAGATAATATTAAAAAACGAAAATAACGTTTTTTATTAAAAAAAAATATTTTGTAATTGTTGGACGTTTTTCGGGCATTTCTGCCTTTTTTCCAATTACGTATTTAGATTTATTTGCAATATATTTTGACATATCGAACATTGATATAGTCCAAAATGGGTATTTTAACTAAATCGCACTAATTAGTCCGTGAGGGGCTTATTTACTCATGGACAATGTTATATGGTAGGCCGTGACAGTGACAGGTAATATTATGACAACATTGTTATTGTTTGACAGTTTGTATTATTATTTATTTAAAATGGGTTACACAGAAGTAGAAAATTTAAATATTATAGGAATTAAGATAGAGTAGTTAAGATATTCTCCATAGTTTATTTTAATTCCTAATAATATTTCAATTTTCTACTTCTGTGTAACCCATTTTAATTAAATACTAATACAAACTGTCAAACAATAACAATGTTATCATGACATTACTACCTGTCACTGTCACGACCTACCATATATAAGATTGTCCATGAGTAATTGGCCTCACACGGTCTAATTAGTGAGATTTACTTAAAATACCTATACGCATTTTGGACTATATCAATGTCCGATATGTCAAAATATATTACAACTAAATCTAAATCCTTACGTAATTGGAAAAAAGG